>NC_048567.1:68104183-68274183 GCF_013265735.2 Oncorhynchus mykiss
CGACAATGCAGTAATAACCAACGAGTAATCTAACCTAACAATTCCACAACTACTACCTCATACACACAAGTGTAAAGGGATACAGAATATGTACATAAAGATATATGAATGAGTGATGGTACAGAACGGCATAGGCAAGATGCAGTAGATGGTATAGAGTACAGTATATACATATGAGATGAGTAATGTAGGCTATATAAACATAAAGTGGCATAGTTTAAAGTGTCTAGTGATACATGTATTACATAAAGATGGCAAGATGCAGTAGATGGTATAGAGTACAGTATATACATATGAGATGAGTAATGTAGGCTATATAAACATAAAGTGGCATAGTTTAAAGTGTCTAGTGATACATGTATTACATAAAGATGGCAAGATGCAGTAGATGGTATAGAGTACAGTATATACATATGAGATGAGTAATGTAGGCTATATAAACATAAAGTGGCATAGTTTAAAGTGTCTAGTGATACATGTATTACATAAAGATGGCAAGATGCAGTAGATGCAGCAGTTTAAATGAGTACAATATAGAAATTCTAAGTCAGGTGAACAGAAGGACTTGAGCTCCTGTATGTTGTTATGATCATACCACGTCTCGTTAATCATAAGGCATACCCCCCCCCCTTCTTACCAGAATCCATGATAACACTAGCTCACCTGAACAGCCAGCTAGCTTCTCACGCTACACTCTGTCTGCTCAGGTTAGTTTGCTAACTGGCTCTGCTAGCAAATGGAACAGAGGGAGTAGAATGCAAAGGTTGAGTTGGGAAAGAAGGTACACTCATAGACCTGCCGTTTCACTACAACCTTCTTTGGGCATATCCAGAGGAATTGTGGGTAAAGTCTGAGCTCAAAGATGAAGAACGGATGGCATGTGACGTTACGGCAGGCCATCGACCTTCACTAATCAGATCATAGGAAAAGGAAGAGGAATAGAGTGGTAGGCTTGGTATAGGAGTGGGGTGCATTAGGGGGACAAATTACATCCTTTAGGGGTCACTGAGGCCAGACGAGCACTTCCTGTCTCCACCCAGCCCCCTTGTGCCCTTGGCAGGAAATTACATCACTGTCTGCGGTGGTGCGTCACGTCAAGAGGGTGGTGACGCAGGCGTGCTTTTCCTGCCCTCGGGGGAAACACTACACAATGGAGCACAGTACAGACACAGTGATATCATCACACAAACAGGCTGTTTCCTCGCTGTCACCACAGCAACCAATGCTTTCGAGAGAGAGAGAGGGAGAAGACAAGGCAAGACAGAGACATGGAGGGAGTAAAGAATTGGCAGACAGTCTATGAGATGGACATGGGCATGCCAGAGTGAAGTGTCACTGATCGTCAAACAAGTTACATTGTTTGTGTGTGTTGCCTAACCTCTCCCCCCTCTCTTTCTTTCTCTCTCGCTCTCTTTCTCTTTTTCTCTCTCTCTCTCTGTAACAGAAGGATGAGGTGTATCTAAACCTGGTTCTGGACTATGTTCCTGAGACAGTCTACAGAGTTGCCAGACACTACAGCCGAGCCAAACAGACTCTGCCCATAGTCTATGTCAAGGTGTGTGTGTGTGTGAGTGCCTGTGTGTGTGTGTGCACACTATGTTGCCATCATGTGTATCCTCTGCTTTCCATTTCTAATGTGTGTGTGTGTGTGTGTGTTGTAGTTATATATGTACCAGTTGTTCAGGAGTCTGGCCTACATCCACTCGTTTGGGATCTGCCATCGGGACATCAAACCCCAGAACCTGCTGCTGGACCCCGAGACGGCTGTGCTCAAACTCTGTGACTTCGGCAGGTCAGTTTGAACTATGTGAAAGAATCTGCAGTTCTCATTAGCTTTGATTGGCTAGGATGAGGATGAGGATGATTATGGCAGTGATGTTAATGATCATGAAGATGACTATGATATTGATAACTATGATGATGATGATTGATGAGGAGTGTATGTGACTGACAGTGTGTGGTGATGTTGTGTCTCCAGTGCTAAGCAGCTGGTACGTGGAGAGCCCAACGTGTCCTATATCTGCTCTCGCTACTACAGAGCCCCCGAGCTCATCTTTGGTGCCACCGACTACACCTCCAGCATAGGTGAGCTAACAGCTAACCGCTTACAGCTAAACCCCACTGAAATTCATATAAACCCTAGCATATATAGGCTAAATGCTGACACCTCTAGAGCAGGTATGCTAATCACGACATCTTCCTGTTTCTGCTCCGCCCCCTCTACAGATGTGTGGTCAGCTGGATGTGTGCTAGCAGAGCTGTTGCTAGGGCAACCAATCTTCCCTGGCGACAGTGGAGTGGATCAGCTGGTGGAGATCATCAAGGTACTGATACTAGCCTGTCAGATAGGATGTCTGTCAACCAATTCTCTCTATTTCATCGAATGAAAGTTGGCACACTCTCACCTGTCTCTCTCTCTCTCGCTCTAAATTGTCCATCTCTTCACTGCTCATGCACTCTCCTCTTTTTGTCATATTCTTCCCCTCATTTGTCTCTTCCTCCCCTTTCTTCCCCATCTCTCTCTCTCTCCCTCCCTCCCTTCCTTCTCTCGCCGTCTCTCCCTCCCTACCCCTCTCTCTCCGTCTCTCCCTCCCCCTCTTCTCTCTGTCCATCTCTTTCTCTCTTTCTCCCTACCTCCCCTCTCTTTCTCCATCTCTCCCTCCCCCTCTCTCCCTCCCATTCTTCTCTCTGTCCATCTCTTTCTCTCTTTCTCCCTACCTCCCCTCTCTTCCCCCTCTCTTTCTCCGTCTCTCCCTCCCCCTCTCTCCCTCTCTCCTTTCCCCTCTCTTCTCCTCTCCTGTCTCTGTGCTGTAGGTTCTGGGGACCCCTACACGGGAGCAGATCCGAGAGATGAACCCCAACTACACTGAGTTCAAATTCCCCCAGATTAAGGCACACCCATGGACTAAGGTGAGTCAACAGGTACAGGAACTCTTTTACTACTCTACAATCCACCCCCTCCCCTAGCATCATCTCGCTGTGCTCTCCTCGCCAGCATGCCAGGCATTCATCTCTGCCATCCCATATATCTGTACTCCCTAATATCCAAAATAAACCCCTTCACCTAGACACTTCATGATGGGCCCCACCTAGATTTGTAAGGATTGGATAGGTGTAAGCTATATGGTAACAGTTGCGTCTAGCCCCACTAGCTTCCTGGTAGGCTAGCTGGGGTTTCTACCATATTTCTTACAACCATCAGATTCTTTCTAATTTGCAAGGGCACATGAAGAAGTCCTCAGGTCAGGTCGGTGATAACCTCAAGAAAGGGAGTTAGCAAAGAGGACATTGTCACAGTATTTGAACAGGGCCCAAGTCAAATGGCAAATGAGCAGTGTTGTAGAGCAGGTCCTCCTGGTGTCTCCCTAGACTCCACCTTGTGCTTGTTCTCTAGTACTGCATCTTCTAGCCGCCCAGTCTCTGTGCTGCCTGTCTAGACCAGGGATGGACAACTTCAGTCCTCGGGTTCTGATTATTGTCATACTTTTGCCTGACTCCCAATAATCAACTAATCCTTATCTTCAGTTTAAAATGCAAATAGTTCAACCAGCTGTGTTTGCTAGGGATGGGGGGGGAAATGTGACACCACACTCCAGCCCCAAGGACTGGAGTTGCCCATTACTGGCCTAGAGTCTCCTACCCTGCTTCTGTAGGGCTGCGCTCTTTACACTTGAACTGGACAAATACAGAGGACAATCTATGGACAATGAGACTTCCTCGTGGTTTTAACAGACGCACAAAGTTCAAATATACAGTCGTGGCCAAAAGTTTTGAGAATGACACAAATATTAATTTTCACAAAGTCTGCTGCCTCAGTTTGTATGATGGCAATTTGCATATACTCCAGAATGGTATGAAGAGTGAGCAGATGAATTGCCGACTGGAAGCTGCAAAAGGAGGGTGGTGCTTGGAATCATTGTTGTTCCTCTGTCATCCATGGTTACCTGCAAGGAAACATGTGCCGCCATCATTGCTTTGCGCAAAAAGGGCTTCACATGCAAGGATATTGCTGCCAGTAAGATTGCACCTAAATCAACCATTTATCGATCATAAAGAACTTCAAGAAGAGCGGTTCAATTGTTGTGAAGAAGGCTTCAGGGCGCCCGAGAAAGTCCAGCAAGCGTCAGGACCGTCTCCTAAAGTTGATTCAGCTGCGGGATCGGGGCACCACCAGTACAGAGCTTGCTTGGGAATGGCAGCAGGCAGGTGTGAGTGCATCTGCATGCACAGTGAGGTGAAGACTTTTGGAGGATGGTCTGGTGTCAAGAAGGGCAGGAAAGAGCTACTTCTCTCCAGGAAAAACATCAGGGACAGACTGATATTCTGCAAAAGGTACAGGGATTGGACTGCTGAGGACTGGGGTAAAGTCATTTTCTCTGATGAAACCCCTTTCCGATTGTTTGGGGCATCCGGAAAAAAGCTTGTCCGGAGAAGACAAGGTGAGCGCTACCATCAGTCCTGTGTCATGCCAACAGTAAAGCATCCTGAGACCATTCATGTGTGGGGTTGCTTCTCAGCCAAGGGAGTGGGCTCACTCGCAATTTTGCACAAGAACACAGCCATGAATAAAGAATGGTACCAACACATCCTCCAAGAGCAACTTCTCCCAACCATCCAGGAACAGTTTGGTGACGAACAAGGCATTTTCCAGCATGATGGAGCACCTTGCCATGAGGCAAAAGTGATAACTAAGTGGCTCGGGGAACAAAACATCGATAATTTGGGTCCATGGCCAGGAAACTCCCCAGACCTTAATCCCATTGAGAACTTGTGGTCAATCCTCAAGAGGCAGGTGGACAAACAAAAACCCACAAACTCCAAGCATTAATTATGCAAGAATGGACTGACACCAGTCAGGATGTGGCCCAGAAGTTAAATGACAGCATGCCAGGGCGGATTGCAGAGGTCTTGAAAAAGAAGGGTCAACGCTGCAAATATTGACTCTTTGCATCAACTTCATGTAATTGTCAATAAAAGCTTTTGACACTTATTAAATGCTTGTAATTACACTTCAGTATTCCATAGTAACATCTGACAAAAATATCTGAAGACACTGAAGCAGCAAACTTTGTGAAAATTAATATTTGCGTCATTCTCAAACCTTTTGGCCACGACTGTACATTACCGTTCAAAAGTTTGGAGTCACTTAGAAATTTATTTGTTTTTGAAAGAAAAAAAGTAGTTGGCAGCTTCATTAAATCGTACCCGCAAAACACCAGTCTCAACGTCAACAGTGAAGAGGCGACTCCGGGATGCTGGCCTTGCAAAGAAAAACTATATCTCAGACTGGCCAATAAAATATTAAGATGGGCAAAAGAACAGAGAACTGCCTAGAAGGCCAGCATCCCGGAGTCGCCTCTTCACTGTTGGCGTTGAGACTGGTATTTTCTGGGTACGATTTAATGAAACTGCCAGTTGAGGACTTGTGTGGCGTCTGTTTCTCAAACTAGAAACTCTAATATACTTGTCATCTTGCTCAGTTGTGCACCGGGGCCTCCCACTCCTCTTTCTATTCAGGTTAGAGCCAGTTTGCGCTGTTTTGTGAAGGGAATAGTACACAGTGTTGTACGAGATCTTCAGTTTCTTGGCAATTTCTCGCATGGAATTGCCTTCATTTCTCAGAACAAGAATAGATTGATGAGTTTCCGAAGAAAGGTCTTTGTTTCTGGCCATTTTGAGCCTGTAATCGAACCCACAAATGCTGATGCTCCAGATACTCAACTAGTCTAAAGAAGGCCAGTTGTATTGCTTCTTTAATCAGGATAACAGTTTTCATCTGCGCTAACATAATTGCAAAATTGTTTTCTAATGATCAATTAGCCTTTTAAAATGTTAAACTTGGATAAGCTAACACAACGTGTCATTGGAACACAGGAGTGATGGTTGCTGACAATGGGCCTCTGTACACCTACAGATATTCCATAAAAAAATCAGCTGTTTCCAGCTACAATAGTCATTTACAACAATGTTATGTTATTTTAATGGACAAGAAAATGTATTTTCTTTCAAAAACAAGGACATTTCTAAGTGACACCAACATTTTGAATGGTCATGTATTTTTCTATGTATATCACCCTCACCTTTGTGTCGACCCTTGTCAGTTAAGTTAGGTAATATCTGTAACATTCATAATAATAATAATAATAATTACATTCTCTCTCCATTTCATATCTATAAGCAGAAACTGAAATCCTCCTCTCTCACACCTGCTATCATGACCGCATACATCATTGTATTCATGATACTAGTTTGAAATTGATTGGTTTACTGATTCTAGTCTCGCCTTTGTGATTGGCCCCCTGACCCGTCATTGCGTTGGATTGGCTGCTAGGTGTTCCGGCCGCGCACGCCCCCGGAGGCCATTGCCCTGTGCTCTCGGCTGCTGGAGTACACGCCCACCTCGCGCCTCACTCCCCTGGAGGCGTGTGCACACTCCTTCTTCGACGAGCTGAGGGACCCCAATGTCAAGCTGCCCAACGGGCGAGAAAAACCCTCTCTCTTCAACTTCACCACCCAGGGTACAGCACCTTGTCAATACACTGTCTGCCTGTCTGTTTTATCTGCGGTACGGAGAGTTTCTTCTCCTACATGTATAATGATGTGGTCTCTCTCTGTCAGTCTCTGTACTAATGCTACCTGCTGTAATATGTGTGTGTGACCTATGTGTGAGTTGTGTTTGGATGTGTTTATCTGTGGTGGATGTGATCTGCTGTAATCTGGTGTACCGTGTCTCTCTCATAGAGCTGTCCAGTAATCCCTCGCTGGCCAACATCCTAATCCCCGCCCACGCCCGCTCTCAGGTCACCACCTCCACCCCAACCAACGCCACCGTCACCACAGGTTAATCCACACCTCTCCATCCCTCTCCAACTCTGTCTATGTTCTCTCTCTCTCTTTTCTCTCTCTGTCTCTCTCTCTCAGGAAAATGTCTTATAAAAAACACCTGTTTACTCATTGTGTAAATGAGTGAATCATTTTCCTCCCCCTACTCTCCTGACCTCCTTTCTAGATGGTAACAGCACAGATCGTGGCCCCAGCACCACTACCGCCTCAGCCTCTGCCTCCAACTCCACCTCCTGAACCCTCCCTCTCTGACCCCCCCCCCCCCCCCCCCCCCACATCGCCCCATTCAGGGGTGCACCTGGGTGCCAGCTGTAAGAATGATGACATGGCAGGGTTTAAAACAGATGACAACAACAACGCAACTAACTGAGCCCTCCACGTCACCCATCTAAGTGTTTGATTTCTACAACCTACTCCACTGAGGACATCTTTATGGTCTGTTAGAGGGAGGGGGTGGTGGGGGCAGGGGAGGATGATGAAATATAAGAGTATTCATATATAAACGTACCATATATACACAATACTAGCCTGCTAATGTTTCCAAGAGGACAATCTATGTATCAAAGTAATTATCTGTCCCCTCACCCTCCTCCTCTTCCTTGTCCACAATGAAGCCCCCCCCCCCACATTAAGATCAGTCCCTCCCTCTCGCCCTCTCTCTACACCACACCCCTTCATATCCTCACTTCCCCTCTGACACCCCCTGGTTTGGATGGCCACCCAGGCTCCTCCTCCTGTAGTGCATGGCCTGAGTATAGTTAGGAGCACCCAGAGTGACCTTTCCCCCCTGCATTGACGTCCACACTTCTGCTAATTAGGCATGAGATACACACACACACACACACACACACACACACATACATTCTTACCAACACACGCCGATGCATGAAGGTCCTGATATATGTGGACAGTCCAATCAGAAGGGAGGTTTTGATGTTGTCAGAGGTTTGCTCGGGGTTGTTTTTAAACGGTTAGCGAACAGTTTTATTCTGTTTTTATTTTATATTCCCTTGGCTTAGGGTGGGTGGGATCATTTAGATTGACATGTCAGATGTCTATGGTTCTGTGTGCTTGTATTACATTTACACTGACTGTACAAATCATTAGGAACACCCCTGTTCTACAGGGATGCTGGCCCATGATGACTCCAATGCTTCCCACAGTTGTGTCAAGTTGGCTGGATGTCCTTTGGGTGGTAGACCATAAATGATACACACGGGAAACTGTTGCATGTGAAAAACCCAGCAGCGTTGTAGTTCTTGAGACTCCGGTGCGCCTGGCACCTACTACCATACCCCATTCAAAGGCACTCAAATCTTTTGTCTTTCCCATTACGTCTGAATGTCACACATACGGTACACAATCCATGTCTCTACTGTCTCAAGGCTTAAACATCTTTCTTTAACCTGTCTCCTCACCTTTATCTCTATACTGAGAAGTAGATTTAACAAGAGACATCAATAAGGGATCATAGCTTTCACCTGGATTCACCTGGACAGTCTGTCATGGAAAGAGCTGGTGTTTCTAATGTTTGTACACTCAGTGTATTTATGCATACACCGTTTATATATTACTTTGCATTATGTACAAATATATATATATATATAGATATAGATATATGTATATTTAACTTCAATGGTTCAGAATCCATAACGGTTAGTTGTTGACTCACAGAGCAGGGGCAATATTTGCTACTGCCTAAAGACATGAAGAGGCAAGGTGGTGTGATTACTTTGGCTAGAAAATACTTTTTTTCAGCAGTCACTTCCCTGTTTTCCTGTATGTAATTATTATGTTAATGCTGTAGACAGGACTAGAAAAACGCTCTGTTCCTCAACTATTTTTTTATTTATCTCTATCAGATGACTGTGTTGTAATGCAGTCAGTTTTGGAGGGGATGTCTCCCCCACACCTTCTTTCTGTCTCTTTAGATGAAGACTTTTTCTTCCAAACCAACCCCTAGCTTCTACCCCCTCAGCATTTGATTTGGAATTCAGCCATGGAGAGGTCTCTGTTGTTTCTGGCTAGATTGCGAGGAGTTCTCTGCCACTGCTGGCTCTCCGATTGTGACCACTGACTCAGTGTTAGTACAATGTTCATCAAATGTTGGTCCAACGTTAATTGAACATTAGTCTAGCATTCTTCTCTTTCCTCTATCTCTCTCCACCTGAACCACACAAGCACCTCTCTGCTCCAGACTCTCAAGAGTAGAGCGTCTTACTTACCCATACATATTCACACAGGTTCAATACGACAACACAACCACACTGTGTATATGTACACAGTTCATATGCTCCTCACCAAATCCTGACTCATGTTTTAGTTTTTTATGTTTGTTAGTTTCTTCTGTTGTTATGTTGTGATCATGGTATGTACAGTATATATATGTAGACTTCTGTACTGTTTATGAGCAAAAACAAAGGGGGAGAAAAGAAGAAAAAACCAGACTTCTTTGTTGGATATTGTAGATGATGATGATGCTTTATCCAGCCATATAGTTCAATCTGTACCTGTACATTACAGTAGATGACAGCTGTATTATTGGAACAATACCTGGTCATGTATAGTGTATCTATAGTTTGGAGTGCCTTTTCTTTCATACACCTTCGCCTTGGCCCCGTTATCCCCCCCCCCCCCCCCCCCCCACCCCCCCCCTCCCATCACATAACCTTACATCCTCCTTAGGTGCTGTTGCATTACTTTCTGCCCCCTCCCCGCTCCTCTCAGATCTCAGTTTCAGCCAAGAGTTGTGCCAATGTTAGTTTAACGTTAGAATTTATCTCTTTCTCTGTATGTATAAGTCATCTTCAACCTCCTTTTCCCCACGTTTAAAGATTTTTGTTAGAAATCTGTTTTTAAAACATTATCTATATATAGTTCAAGATTGTTGTCCCGATTTGAAGAAAGCTGTTATGGTTTCACTAGGGTGCAGAAATATCTTCCACACACACACCACAGACAACAGAGTAAACATAGCATAGACATACATTAGAGTACATTATGTATTCAGTCAAAATGATGCTTCTGGTATCAAAGCCATTACGCCAATTGATGATATTGATGTTGTGCCTCAGAGGTAATGCAGTACATTGTATCTCATTGTCTACACACCCCTTCTCTTTTCCACCTCCATCCCTCTGTGGTCTGAGGGGTTTATCATGTCCCCCGCCGTGCCATCCCGTCCTGTTTGCTGTAACACTTGCGTTCATCAACATGTTGCCGTCTATCCCACCAGTGTGACCACGTCACCTTTCTCCCCTGACTCCAGTTCAACCAGAGTGAACCATGTCAATCCACACCACAACCGTTTCAGTTACCAAAACAAAGACAAGCAAGGATAGTGGACTATAATATACCGACTGTGGCATCGTGTCACTCGTGGCAGGAGAAGATGCTAACTGAGTTTAAAGAAAAAAGAAAAGACCACAGAAAACTAACTGTAAAACAATACCACTACTACTTGAATGCCTCGGTTTGTGACATTTTATTTAATTTTTAAATGGTTGTTTTTTTGTTCTGTGAAGGTATCCTAAATGTTCGCCCCTGTAAATACTTCCCCCTGCGTGCCCTGAGGAATAGTTCCCTGGTTTCCTGGTACTGTCATTTGCATTAAATAAAGAGTAGGATAGCCTGGAAATGAACAAGCCTTGACCTCTGTGTGTGTGTGTGTGTTCTTGCCCTGTTATGACGTCTGTCGTAGAGCTAAGTAAGTATGTACAGTAGAACAGCAGGCTGTGACTAACACACTACAGTAGATGACTAGCCACATGAGGCCACAGCCCGTCCACTTCATCCAGCCACACAATCTACACCAGTATGTACAGTAGAACAGCAGGCTGTGACTAACAACACACTACAGTAGATGACTAGCCACATGAGGCCACAGCCCATCCACTTCATCCAGCCACACAATCTACACCAGTATGTACAGTAGAACAGCAGGCTGTGACTAACAACACACTACAGTAGATGACTAGCCACATGAGGCCACAGCCCGTCCACTTCATCCAGCCACACAATCTACACCAGTATGTACAGTAGAACAGCAGGCTGTGACTAACAACACACTACAGTAGATGACTAGCCACATGAGGCCACAGCCCATCCACTTCATCCAGCCACACAATCTACACCAGTATGTACAGTAGAACAGCAGGCTGTGACTAACAACACACTACAGTAGATGACTAGCCACATGAGGCCACAGCCCATCCACTTCATCCAGCCACACAATCTACACCAGTATGTACAGTAGAACAGCAGGCTGTGACTAACAACACACTACAGTAGATGACTAGCCACATGAGGCCACAGCCCATCCACTTCATCCAGCCACACAATCTACACCAGTATGTACAGTAGAACAGCAGGCTGTGACTAACAACACACTACAGTAGATGACTAGCCACATGAGGCCACAGCCCGTCCACTTCATCCAGCCACACAATCTACACCAGTATGTACAGTAGAACAGCAGGCTGTGACTAACAACACACTACAGTAGATGACTAGCCACATGAGGCCACAGCCCGT
The DNA here is from genome assembly GCF_013265735.2 of Oncorhynchus mykiss. Taxonomy (NCBI): domain Eukaryota; kingdom Metazoa; phylum Chordata; class Actinopteri; order Salmoniformes; family Salmonidae; genus Oncorhynchus; species Oncorhynchus mykiss. Next base: position 68,115,560 of record NC_048567.1, read on the forward strand.
CCACTTCATCCAGCCACACAATCTACACCAGTATGTACAGTCGAACAGCAGGCTGTGACTAACAACACACTACAGTAGATGACTAGCCACATGAGGCCACAGCCCGTCCACTTCATCCAGCCACACAATCTACACCAGTATGTACAGTAGAACAGCAGGCTGTGACTAACAACACACTACAGTAGATGACTAGCCACATGAGGCCACAGCCCGTCCACTTCATCCAGCCACACAATCTACACCAGTATGTACAGTAGAACAGCAGGCTGTGACTAACAACACACTACAGTAGATGACTAGCCACATGAGGCCACAGCCCGTCCACTTCATCCAGCCACACAATCTACACCAGTATGTACAGTAGAACAGCAGGCTGTGACTAACAACACACTACAGTAGATGACTAGCCACATGAGGCCACAGCCCGTCCACTTCATCCAGCCACACAATCTACACCAGTATGTACAGTAGAACAGCAGGCTGTGACTAACAACACACTACAGTAGATGACTAGCCACATGAGGCCACAGCCCATCCACTTCATCCAGCCACACAATCTACACCAGTATGTACAGTAGAACAGCAGGCTGTGACTAACAACACACTACAGTAGATGACTAGCCACATGAGGCCACAGCCCGTCCACTTCATCCAGCCACACAATCTACACCAGTATGTACAGTAGAACAGCAGGCTGTGACTAACAACACACTACAGTAGATGACTAGCCACATGAGGCCACAGCCCGTCCACTTCATCCAGCCACACAATCTACACCAGTATGTACAGTAGAACAGCAGGCTGTGACTAACAACACACTACAGTAGATGACTAGCCACATGAGGCCACAGCCCGTCCACTTCATCCAGCCACACAATCTACACCAGTATGTACAGTAGAACAGCAGGCTGTGACTAACAACACACTACAGTAGATGACTAGCCACATGAGGCCACAGCCCGTCCACTTCATCCAGCCACACAATCTACACCAGTATGTACAGTAGAACAGCAGGCTGTGACTAACAACACACTACAGTAGATGACTAGCCACATGAGGCCACAGCCCGTCCACTTCATCCAGCCACACAATCTACACCAGTATGTACAGTAGAACAGCAGGCTGTGACTAACAACACACTACAGTAGATGACTAGCCACATGAGGCCACAGCCCGTCCACTTCATCCAGCCACACAATCTACACCAGTATGTACAGTAGAACAGCAGGCTGTGACTAACAACACACTACAGTAGATGACTAGCCACATGAGGCCACAGCCCGTCCACTTCATCCAGCCACACAATCTACACCAGTATGTACAGTAGAACAGCAGGCTGTGACTAACAACACACTACAGTAGATGACTAGCCACATGAGGCCACAGCCCGTCCACTTCATCCAGCCACACAATCTACACCAGTATGTACAGTAGAACAGCAGGCTGTGACTAACAACACACTACAGATGATGACTAGCCACATGAGGCCACAGCCCGTCCACTTCATCCAGCCACACAATCTACACCAGTATGTACAGTAGAACAGCAGGCTGTGACTAACAACACACTACAGTAGATGACTAGCCACATGAGGCCACAGCCCGTCCACTTCATCCAGCCACACAATCTACACCAGTATGTACAGTAGAACAGCAGGCTGTGACTAACAACACACTACAGTAGATGACTAGCCACATGAGGCCACAGCCCGTCCACTTCATCCAGCCACACAATCTACACCAGTATGTACAGTAGAACAGCAGGCTGTGACTAACAACACACTACAGTAGATGACTAGCCACATGAGGCCACAGCCCGTCCACTTCATCCAGCCACACAATCTACACCAGTATGTACAGTAGAACAGCAGGCTGTGACTAACAACACACTACAGTAGATGACTAGCCACATGAGGCCACAGCCCGTCCACTTCATCCAGCCACACAATCTACACCAGTATGTACAGTAGAACAGCAGGCTGTGACTAACAACACACTACAGTAGATGACTAGCCACATGAGGCCACAGCCCGTCCACTTCATCCAGCCACACAATCTACACCAGTATGTACAGTAGAACAGCAGGCTGTGACTAACAACACACTACAGTAGATGACTAGCCACATGAGGCCACAGCCCGTCCACTTCATCCAGCCACACAATCTACACCAGTATGTACAGTAGAACAGCAGGCTGTGACTAACAACACACTACAGTAGATGACTAGCCACATGAGGCCACAGCCCGTCCACTTCATCCAGCCACACAATCTACACCAGTATGTACAGTAGAACAGCAGGCTGTGACTAACAACACACTACAGTAGATGACTAGCCACATGAGGCCACAGCCCGTCCACTTCATCCAGCCACACAATCTACACCAGTATGTACAGTAGAACAGCAGGCTGTGACTAACAACACACTACAGTAGATGACTAGCCACATGAGGCCACAGCCCGTCCACTTCATCCAGCCACACAATCTACACCAGTATGTACAGTAGAACAGCAGGCTGTGACTAACAACACACTACAGTAGATGACTAGCCACATGAGGCCACAGCCCGTCCACTTCATCCAGCCACACAATCTACACCAGTATGTACAGTAGAACAGCAGGCTGTGACTAACAACACACTACAGTAGATGACTAGCCACATGAGGCCACAGCCCGTCCACTTCATCCAGCCACACAATCTACACCAGTATGTACAGTAGAACAGCAGGCTGTGACTAACAACACACTACAGTAGATGACTAGCCACATGAGGCCACAGCCCGTCCACTTCATCCAGCCACACAATCTACACCAGTATGTACAGTAGAACAGCAGGCTGTGACTAACAACACACTACAGTAGATGACTAGCCACATGAGGCCACAGCCCGTCCACTTCATCCAGCCACACAATCTACACCAGTATGTACAGTAGAACAGCAGGCTGTGACTAACAACACACTACAGTAGATGACTAGCCACATGAGGCCACAGCCCGTCCACTTCATCCAGCCACACAATCTACACCAGTATGTACAGTAGAACAGCAGGCTGTGACTAACAACACACTACAGTAGATGACTAGCCACATGAGGCCACAGCCCGTCCACTTCATCCAGCCACACAATCTACACCAGTATGTACAGTAGAACAGCAGGCTGTGACTAACAACACACTACAGTAGATGACTAGCCACATGAGGCCACAGCCCGTCCACTTCATCCAGCCACACAATCTACACCAGTATGTACAGTAGAACAGCAGGCTGTGACTAACAACACACTACAGTAGATGACTAGCCACATGAGGCCACAGCCCGTCCACTTCATCCAGCCACACAATCTACACCAGTATGTACAGTAGAACAGCAGGCTGTGACTAACAACACACTACAGTAGATGACTAGCCACATGAGGCCACAGCCCGTCCACTTCATCCAGCCACACAATCTACACCAGTATGTACAGTAGAACAGCAGGCTGTGACTAACAACACACTACAGTAGATGACTAGCCACATGAGGCCACAGCCCGTCCACTTCATCCAGCCACACAATCTACACCAGTATGTACAGTAGAACAGCAGGCTGTGACTAACAACACACTACAGTAGATGACTAGCCACATGAGGCCACAGCCCGTCCACTTCATCCAGCCACACAATCTACACCAGTATGTACAGTAGAACAGCAGGCTGTGACTAACAACACACTACAGTAGATGACTAGCCACATGAGGCCACAGCCCGTCCACTTCATCCAGCCACACAATCTACACCAGTATGTACAGTAGAACAGCAGGCTGTGACTAACAACACACTACAGTAGATGACTAGCCACATGAGGCCACAGCCCGTCCACTTCATCCAGCCACACAATCTACACCAGTATGTACAGTAGAACAGCAGGCTGTGACTAACAACACACTACAGTAGATGACTAGCCACATGAGGCCACAGCCCGTCCACTTCATCCAGCCACACAATCTACACCAGTATGTACAGTAGAACAGCAGGCTGTGACTAACAACACACTACAGTAGATGACTAGCCACATGAGGCCACAGCCCGTCCACTTCATCCAGCCACACAATCTACACCAGTATGTACAGTAGAACAGCAGGCTGTGACTAACAACACACTACAGTAGATGACTAGCCACATGAGGCCACAGCCCGTCCACTTCATCCAGCCACACAATCTACACCAGTATGTACAGTAGAACAGCAGGCTGTGACTAACAACACACTACAGTAGATGACTAGCCACATGAGGCCACAGCCCGTCCACTTCATCCAGCCACACAATCTACACCAGTATGTACAGTAGAACAGCAGGCTGTGACTAACAACACACTACAGTAGATGACTAGCCACATGAGGCCACAGCCCGTCCACTTCATCCAGCCACACAATCTACACCAGTATGTACAGTAGAACAGCAGGCTGTGACTAACAACACACTACAGTAGATGACTAGCCACATGAGGCCACAGCCCGTCCACTTCATCCAGCCACACAATCTACACCAGTATGTACAGTAGAACAGCAGGCTGTGACTAACAACACACTACAGTAGATGACTAGCCACATGAGGCCACAGCCCGTCCACTTCATCCAGCCACACAATCTACACCAGTATGTACAGTAGAACAGCAGGCTGTGACTAACAACACACTACAGTAGATGACTAGCCACATGAGGCCACAGCCCGTCCACTTCATCCAGCCACACAATCTACACCAGTATGTACAGTAGAACAGCAGGCTGTGACTAACAACACACTACAGTAGATGACTAGCCACATGAGGCCACAGCCCGTCCACTTCATCCAGCCACACAATCTACACCAGTATGTACAGTAGAACAGCAGGCTGTGACTAACAACACACTACAGTAGATGACTAGCCACATGAGGCCACAGCCCGTCCACTTCATCCAGCCACACAATCTACACCAGTATGTACAGTAGAACAGCAGGCTGTGACTAACAACACACTACAGTAGATGACTAGCCACATGAGGCCACAGCCCGTCCACTTCATCCAGCCACACAATCTACACCAGTATGTACAGTAGAACAGCAGGCTGTGACTAACAACACACTACAGTAGATGACTAGCCACATGAGGCCACAGCCCGTCCACTTCATCCAGCCACACAATCTACACCAGTATGTACAGTAGAACAGCAGGCTGTGACTAACAACACACTACAGTAGATGACTAGCCACATGAGGCCACAGCCCGTCCACTTCATCCAGCCACACAATCTACACCAGTATGTACAGTAGAACAGCAGGCTGTGACTAACAACACACTACAGTAGATGACTAGCCACATGAGGCCACAGCCCGTCCACTTCATCCAGCCACACAATCTACACCAGTATGTACAGTAGAACAGCAGGCTGTGACTAACAACACACTACAGTAGATGACTAGCCACATGAGGCCACAGCCCGTCCACTTCATCCAGCCACACAATCTACACCAGTATGTACAGTAGAACAGCAGGCTGTGACTAACAACACACTACAGTAGATGACTAGCCACATGAGGCCACAGCCCGTCCACTTCATCCAGCCACACAATCTACACCAGTATGTACAGTAGAACAGCAGGCTGTGACTAACAACACACTACAGTAGATGACTAGCCACATGAGGCCACAGCCCGTCCACTTCATCCAGCCACACAATCTACACCAGTATGTACAGTAGAACAGCAGGCTGTGACTAACAACACACTACAGTAGATGACTAGCCACATGAGGCCACAGCCCGTCCACTTCATCCAGCCACACAATCTACACCAGTATGTACAGTAGAACAGCAGGCTGTGACTAACAACACACTACAGTAGATGACTAGCCACATGAGGCCACAGCCCGTCCACTTCATCCAGCCACACAATCTACACCAGTATGTACAGTAGAACAGCAGGCTGTGACTAACAACACACTACAGTAGATGACTAGCCACATGAGGCCACAGCCCGTCCACTTCATCCAGCCACACAATCTACACCAGTATGTACAGTAGAACAGCAGGCTGTGACTAACAACACACTACAGTAGATGACTAGCCACATGAGGCCACAGCCCGTCCACTTCATCCAGCCACACAATCTACACCAGTATGTACAGTAGAACAGCAGGCTGTGACTAACAACACACTACAGTAGATGACTAGCCACATGAGGCCACAGCCCGTCCACTTCATCCAGCCACACAATCTACACCAGTATGTACAGTAGAACAGCAGGCTGTGACTAACAACACACTACAGTAGATGACTAGCCACATGAGGCCACAGCCCGTCCACTTCATCCAGCCACACAATCTACACCAGTATGTACAGTAGAACAGCAGGCTGTGACTAACAACACACTACAGTAGATGACTAGCCACATGAGGCCACAGCCCGTCCACTTCATCCAGCCACACAATCTACACCAGTATGTACAGTAGAACAGCAGGCTGTGACTAACAACACACTACAGTAGATGACTAGCCACATGAGGCCACAGCCCGTCCACTTCATCCAGCCACACAATCTACACCAGTATGTACAGTAGAACAGCAGGCTGTGACTAACAACACACTACAGTAGATGACTAGCCACATGAGGCCACAGCCCGTCCACTTCATCCAGCCACACAATCTACACCAGTATGTACAGTAGAACAGCAGGCTGTGACTAACAACACACTACAGTAGATGACTAGCCACATGAGGCCACAGCCCGTCCACTTCATCCAGCCACACAATCTACACCAGTATGTACAGTAGAACAGCAGGCTGTGACTAACAACACACTACAGTAGATGACTAGCCACATGAGGCCACAGCCCGTCCACTTCATCCAGCCACACAATCTACACCAGTATGTACAGTAGAACAGCAGGCTGTGACTAACAACACACTACAGTAGATGACTAGCCACATGAGGCCACAGCCCGTCCACTTCATCCAGCCACACAATCTACACCAGTATGTACAGTAGAACAGCAGGCTGTGACTAACAACACACTACAGTAGATGACTAGCCACATGAGGCCACAGCCCGTCCACTTCATCCAGCCACACAATCTACACCAGTATGTACAGTAGAACAGCAGGCTGTGACTAACAACACACTACAGTAGATGACTAGCCACATGAGGCCACAGCCCGTCCACTTCATCCAGCCACACAATCTACACCAGTATGTACAGTAGAACAGCAGGCTGTGACTAACAACACACTACAGTAGATGACTAGCCACATGAGGCCACAGCCCGTCCACTTCATCCAGCCACACAATCTACACCAGTATGTACAGTAGAACAGCAGGCTGTGACTAACAACACACTACAGTAGATGACTAGCCACATGAGGCCACAGCCCGTCCACTTCATCCAGCCACACAATCTACACCAGTATGTACAGTAGAACAGCAGGCTGTGACTAACAACACACTACAGTAGATGACTAGCCACATGAGGCCACAGCCCGTCCACTTCATCCAGCCACACAATCTACACCAGTATGTACAGTAGAACAGCAGGCTGTGACTAACAACACACTACAGTAGATGACTAGCCACATGAGGCCACAGCCCGTCCACTTCATCCAGCCACACAATCTACACCAGTATGTACAGTAGAACAGCAGGCTGTGACTAACAACACACTACAGTAGATGACTAGCCACATGAGGCCACAGCCCGTCCACTTCATCCAGCCACACAATCTACACCAGTATGTACAGTAGAACAGCAGGCTGTGACTAACAACACACTACAGTAGATGACTAGCCACATGAGGCCACAGCCCGTCCACTTCATCCAGCCACACAATCTACACCAGTATGTACAGTAGAACAGCAGGCTGTGACTAACAACACACTACAGTAGATGACTAGCCACATGAGGCCACAGCCCGTCCACTTCATCCAGCCACACAATCTACACCAGTATGTACAGTAGAACAGCAGGCTGTGACTAACAACACACTACAGTAGATGACTAGCCACATGAGGCCACAGCCCGTCCACTTCATCCAGCCACACAATCTACACCAGTATGTACAGTAGAACAGCAGGCTGTGACTAACAACACACTACAGTAGATGACTAGCCACATGAGGCCACAGCCCGTCCACTTCATCCAGCCACACAATCTACACCAGTATGTACAGTAGAACAGCAGGCTGTGACTAACAACACACTACAGTAGATGACTAGCCACATGAGGCCACAGCCCGTCCACTTCATCCAGCCACACAATCTACACCAGTATGTACAGTAGAACAGCAGGCTGTGACTAACAACACACTACAGTAGATGACTAGCCACATGAGGCCACAGCCCGTCCACTTCATCCAGCCACACAATCTACACCAGTATGTACAGTAGAACAGCAGGCTGTGACTAACAACACACTACAGTAGATGACTAGCCACATGAGGCCACAGCCCGTCCACTTCATCCAGCCACACAATCTACACCAGTATGTACAGTAGAACAGCAGGCTGTGACTAACAACACACTACAGTAGATGACTAGCCACATGAGGCCACAGCCCGTCCACTTCATCCAGCCACACAATCTACACCAGTATGTACAGTAGAACAGCAGGCTGTGACTAACAACACACTACAGTAGATGACTAGCCACATGAGGCCACAGCCCGTCCACTTCATCCAGCCACACAATCTACACCAGTATGTACAGTAGAACAGCAGGCTGTGACTAACAACACACTACAGTAGATGACTAGCCACATGAGGCCACAGCCCGTCCACTTCATCCAGCCACACAATCTACACCAGTATGTACAGTAGAACAGCAGGCTGTGACTAACAACACACTACAGTAGATGACTAGCCACATGAGGCCACAGCCCGTCCACTTCATCCAGCCACACAATCTACACCAGTATGTACAGTAGAACAGCAGGCTGTGACTAACAACACACTACAGTAGATGACTAGCCACATGAGGCCACAGCCCGTCCACGTCATCCAGCCACACAATCTACACCAGTATGTACAGTAGAACAGCAGGCTGTGACTAACAACACACTACAGTAGATGACTAGCCACATGAGGCCACAGCCCGTCCACTTCATCCAGCCACACAATCTACACCAGTATGTACAGTAGAACAGCAGGCTGTGACTAACAACACACTACAGTAGATGACTAGCCACATGAGGCCACAGCCCGTCCACTTCATCCAGCCACACAATCTACACCAGTATGTACAGTAGAACAGCAGGCTGTGACTAACAACACACTACAGTAGATGACTAGCCACATGAGGCCACAGCCCGTCCACTTCATCCAGCCACACAATCTACACCAGTATGTACAGTAGAACAGCAGGCTGTGACTAACAATACACTACAGTAGATGACTAGCCACATGAGGCCACAGCCCGTCCACTTCATCCAGCCACACAATCTACACCAGTATGTACAGTAGAACAGCAGGCTGTGACTAACAACACACTACAGTAGATGACTAGCCACATGAGGCCACAGCCCGTCCACTTCATCCAGCCACACAATCTACACCAGTATGTACAGTAGAACAGCAGGCTGTGACTAACAACACACTACAGTAGATGACTAGCCACATGAGGCCACAGCCCGTCCACTTCATCCAGCCACACAATCTACACCAGTATGTACAGTAGAACAGCAGGCTGTGACTAACAACACACTACAGTAGATGACTAGCCACATGAGGCCACAGCCCGTCCACTTCATCCAGCCACACAATCTACACCAGTATGTACAGTAGAACAGCAGGCTGTGACTAACAACACACTACAGTAGATGACTAGCCACATGAGGCCACAGCCCGTCCACTTCATCCAGCCACACAATCTACACCAGTATGTACAGTAGAACAGCAGGCTGTGACTAACAACACACTACAGTAGATGACTAGCCACATGAGGCCACAGCCCGTCCACTTCATCCAGCCACACAATCTACACCAGTATGTACAGTAGAACAGCAGGCTGTGACTAACAACACACTACAGTAGATGACTAGCCACATGAGGCCACAGCCCGTCCACTTCATCCAGCCACACAATCTACACCAGTGGTGAGCAATTAAGGGATTTCAAAATTCAGACGATTGCTTTCGGATCGATTTGTTCGTCAAAAGCCATTTGCGGGTCAGGAAAAAGGCAGTTATTTAAAAACGTATAGGTCCATTATAATTTCAACAGGTGTTCAAGAGTAGCCTGGAGTGTTTTTTTAACCCAAAATACTAATATTCCAAATGACTCAAACCTCCCGTGGGACAGACTGAATGGTCTCCGGCCCATTGTTGCCTGGCCCTGTTCTACATGGTTCTGTTATAGTCAAACTTAGATTCCTCTTTATCTGAGGGTTTGATAGAAGAGAGCACTTCAGCCTAACATCATTTAAATGTATAACTTTTATTTTAACATACAAAAGAGCTTAAAATAACTGTCCAGTGTTTCCAGATTTCTATGAAATATGACCTATAATTAATTACAATGAGTGAAATAGTTTTCTTTCCCAAAAATGGTAATTACTTACGTTAAAAAGCATATTTTCTGTGTTGGAATGGAGTGGGCGTATACCGGTCATTCAGAAAGTGCATGTGAGTAGACTGCTGATAATATAACATTTCAGCAGACATTTTAATCCAAAGCGACTTACAGTCAGTCATGCGTGCATACATTTTCCATATGGGTGGCCCCAGCGGGAATCAAACCCACAACCCTTGTAAACACCCATACTATTGACTGAGACACATAGGACCACCTCAAACAAACACTGTTTGAGATACAAGTTTGAGGTGGGGTGTTTGAAGTGTTTTTCTCCAATTTATGCTTTGTATAGGATGAGTCAACAACATTATTTGGGTATGACGCATGAGTTAACAGAATATGAACTTTTAAAAAGTGAGATTTTCAGTTGAGACATGCAAATGCATTCACCATTCTACTCAACTGTTTTCTGGATGAGTTACATACACATGCACAATCTTGTGTGTTTTTTTTTTTTTTTTTACAGATTATCATCCATTATCCAACCTGGTCGCAAAGCATTTCCTATTATTCTGTACGTAAATCTGAGACACTCCATTTAGTATGATATGTATTCATTTGTGGTTGTCCATCACCATTTTCGTATAATATGTTACAAATTAGAAAAACTTTAGCTGCGAATTTGCATGCTGTACAATATGTTACGAATTCTAGGTAGATGGCTAACGTTAGCTAGCTGGCTAATATTAGCTAGGCTAGGTGTTAGGGTTAAGTTTATGAGTTAGGTTAAAGGGTTAGGGGAAGGGTTAAGATTAGGGATAGGGGAAGGGTTAGCTAACATGCTAAGTAGTTGCATAGTAGCTAAAAAGTAGTAAGTAGTTGAAAGGTTGATAATTAGCTAAAATAGTCCGTGATGAGATTCGAACTCGCAACCTTTGGGTTACTAGACTTTTGCGATATACACCAATCACCCTACTTTTGTTTTTGCCTGAAGTATCCATCTGTCTTATGTAACCATACCAAATGTAACCTATCATACTCATTTGAGTGTCCCGTATTTCATTTTAATATGTTACATCTAGTCTACGAGACCAGGCTGCATTATCTGATGACGTCCATTGAAAAACTATTGTCTCAATCCATACATTTCAGACACCAAATCTTTGTGTGGCCGTACACTAATAGAAGGAGGAAAGCCTAAGGAATTGTAGACCTGAGCTCATGGAAGGTAGGACTAGTAGGTCAAAACAAAGTTCAAAGGTCATAACGTTCTAGCCATGGAGGTCCTGTGTGTCTACTAGTGTTACAGCACACAGAAATATACATATTTAAGGCAGAAAACACCAACGACAACCATGACCCAACGCTCACACAGCCAAACGCACGTCTGTACATGTCTAGAAAAAAACAACCAAACATTCACGTAACAAGGCAAAAACACAAATACACTAAAACACAGAATACAGGTACCTGCACCATTTGTAACGTTAACAATACATATAAGATGATGTATATCACATGTAGATTCTGATTGTACTGTTCTTTTCACCTGTGACATGTCTGTGATGAGGATAAATTGATATGTACAAGATTTATTTTGTCTCACACTTAAGGAGGCACTTGACCAGCTTTAGGAAATACAGCAGCCAAAGAGTGTTTTTCCCAGAAAACAAAATCACTCCTTAAACCTCTGTAGAACCATAGGGGACATCCCCTCGTTCAGTCCTGTATAAGATGATTTTGCATTAGTGCTTTAAACACAATTGTCTGAGTCTCTGACAATCTTTTTGCGTTGGCAATATGCATCATTGAATGATGAAAGAAAAAAACATACAAGCAAGCACACATTAAAAAACTACGTATAGCTCTTTTGATATATTTTGAATAAAATAAAATAAAAGCGACATTCTTGAGAGGGAAAATGATTCAATCACCCCATAGGCAGTTTTACATGTCTCTGTTGAAGCCTGTCACAATTATTTAGGCATCCGTTCTGTATATCGGGCTGAGGAAAGTGGATTAACCTGTCTGAAAGTGATTTAGGTCCTTTTCTCAATTACATACTCCTTCTCGCCTCCTTCTCAAAACCCATAGGAAGACAAGGTCGGAAGGGAGGGACCTCTGGCTCTTTCATCCAATGGGTTTTGAGAAGGAGTCGAGGAGAGAGGACACAAGGAGCATGTAATTGAGATTCTCCCTAGATGTCCTTGTTGAAACCTGACAGAAAGTGATTTAGGCATCCCTGCTGCTGCCTGTCTGGGTGTGTCTGTCTCAGGGGTCCTTGCTGACCACCTCTAGGATGAGTGGGTCAAATGAGTTGCCTGGCTGGATGTCCTGTATCTGCAGAACCTGTTTGGTATACTCCTCATTCATAGTCCTCATCTCCGTCAGACACGCCAGAATCTTAGGGTACAGCAGGCTGGGGGGACAGGGAGGACAGGGACAGGGGGACAAGAGAGACAGGGATATAGGGCCCAAGAGGTCACTATGAAGACAGTATTCCTAGGCACATTATCCAACGACAATGAAATTCAATATTTAGACAGACTCACTGTTTCTCAGGCTTGGCCCTCTTGGAGTCGATGTGGACCTTCAGCGCAATAGCCAGCTTCTCCTGCAGACTATCAATCACACCATGATTGATCACACCCGGACGATCTGCCAATCAGGACTCAACATTTTCAACCACATAAGCATTTGGGGAGCCAACTACCACTGTCTCACGAAGTCATTTAACACTAATTTCAACAGTCTTTCTTCAGAAGTGCAGATGTATTTAAAGGTCTAATGTAGCTGTTTTTATCTCAATATCAAATAATTTATTGGTAACAATTAAGGACCATACTGTAATTGTTTTGAAATGAATGGTCAAAAAGAAACACAAATAGCTTCTGGGTAAAGAGACATTTATCAAGCAGTACTTTTGCTAGGACTGTCTGGGAGTGGTCTGAGTGGGGAGGGGAAAACTGAAAACTAACTGTTATTGGCAGAAAGGTTTGGAATTCTTTCTTATTGGTCTATTAACTAATTTATTGCCTGGTGATGTCACCAGGCAGGCCAAAACTCCATCCCACCAAAACCAGCTGAACATTTCAGGCTATCTTCAAACAGCTCTTACACTATAAGGGCATTATCATCATTTTCACAATTTCACAGTATTATTCCAATCTCATAGTGTGGAAATATAAAACACAGGAATATCACGTTTTGACAGCACTGGGCCTTTAAATGTATTGAAAGCAGTAAAAATGAAGCAAAGTCAGAGCGTGGTATGGAGTCTGTGTGTGTGTGGCATAATGTTACCTGGAGAGAAGAGGGAGATGGCCTGCATGAGAACATACTCCACCTCCTGTAGCTGTAGGTTCCTCAGGGTGTAGTGGAACCGCATCAGAGGGTCCAACAGGTGGCGCTGAAACCCAGCTACAACAGAGAGGGGGATGAGGGGAGGGAGTAAGAGAGAGAGAGGGAGGGAGGGAGGGAAAAAAAGAGAGGAAGATATGGGAATGGGTGGGAGTGAGGAGGGTGAGAGAGGGGAGAGGGAAGAGAGATGCAGTATAGAGAATTGAGAGGGTGTTGTGTCTAAGGAGATAGAGAAAAGTGTGGGGGATGGGGTAAAAGGAAGAGACGAGAGAGAGACAGGGTGATGACTAGAGAGAGACAGGGTGATGACGAGAGAGAGACAGGGTGATGACGAGAGAGAGACAGGGTGATGACGAGAGAGAGACAGGGTGGAGACAGGGTGATGACGAGAGAGACAGGGTGATGACGAGAGAGAGACAGGGTGATGACTAGAGAGAGACAGGGTGATGACGAGAGAGAGACAGGGTGATGACTAGAGAGAGACAGGGTGATGACGAGAGAGAGACAGGGTGAGGACGAGAGAGACAGGGTGATGACTAGAGAGAGACAGGGTGATGACGAGAGAGAGACAGGGTGATGATGATCGTCTACAGTCATGTGATGTGATAAAGGAACTAAATAAATCTAATAACCCTCACCTACAGGGAAAACAACAGGGAACACTGTTTTATACCAACATCCTTTAACAGCTAGGTCAAGGACGAGTCTACACCGAACCATAGAAACATCCAGTAATAACAGCACAACACACTGGAATGAAAGTTGACCATTGTGTAACCTCACCAGGCTGTTCATCTACCTTGATTATATCTAACTTGACACTACTTATTTGATTACATGAGAAACCTTCATCACATTATCCTGACAGTATCCTTACTCTGACAGTTACAAGGGGTCACTGATTGGCCAATTATTTCCTTTCAAGTGGACACCACTTTCCAGATTGGAAAACATAAGATATCATACAGCTGCTCCTCCAGCTGGTTGTCAATGGCAACGGTAATAGGAAGGCTGGTGCCCTAATCACAGCATTCTATCTATAATGTAACAATGGTTCTTTTGACCAATCAGATCAGATATTTTGCAAATAATTGGGCAATATATCAGAATTTAGCTGCCTGTGTACACAGCCACAGAGACATAAACAAACAGATGGGCAACACCTGTTGAAATGGGAGGGGCTCATTAAGGTCCCCCAGGGCTTAGTGAAAAGAAAACATAAAGCTCTTATATTCTTATTACCAGCTTTTATTAGCGACGGCTGCTAGTCAGGTGAGTAACGATCTGGCTCCATGTAGCTTCGTCAGTTGTAGAGCTCAGAGACTAGTCTCTATTGAACAATGACTACCAGTGCTGGTAAACTGTGGCTTGGGTGGGCCAGTCAGCCTAATGATATACAACTGTAGACAGACAAAAATTTGATTCAAGTACAAGACATTGGGATTGAATCCACTTCAACGGAAAGCAGACACAGCAGAAGCTGTGAATGCCTGAGTCCAATTTGAGCTTCATCTAGTTACAACACTGGTTGGTAATAAGAACGGGTTTGGGCACATTCTGATTCGAACAGCAGCATTCATAGAAAGTATGTCAACTCTGTCATGCAACTGTCTGTCTCTCTGACCCCATTAGAATTACATCTGGTATTAACATACAGTTCATCCTGGGATCCATATGAACATATTCATATTCTGGATATAGTGCACAATGTGGCTTAGCCAACAGTAGTTCACTTTATAGGCAAAAGTGTGATTTGATTTTCCTTCTACAGTTACTATATCCTCACGATGTAGATTACAATGTGTGAAGAGCATTACTACTTTGTGTGTGTGTGTGATATATCAGCCCGATTAACCGGTGCCCCCGCACATTGGCATCCTGGACTGTTTGAATTGTGTCCCTCCCCCCGCCAACCTCTTTTACGCTGCTGCTACTCTCTGTTTATAATATGCATAGTCACTTTAACTATACATTCATGTACATATTACCTCAATTACCCCGACTAACTGGTGCCCCCGTACATTGACTCTGTACAGGTACAAACTGTATGCCGGGAGAACGCTACCTGCCTGAATGCATGGTGCAAACTGTAAAGTTTGGTGGAGGAGGAATAATGATATATGATATATATATACAGTGCCTTGCGAAAGTATTCGGCCCCCTTGAACTTTGCGCCCTTTTGCCACATTTCAGGCCTCAAACATAAAGATATAAAACTGTAATTTTTTTGTGAAGAATCAACAACAAGTGGGACACAATCATGAAGTGGAACGACATTTATTGGATATTTCAAACTTTTTTAACAAATCAAAAACTGAAAAATTGGGCTGCAAAATTATTCAGCCCCCTTAAGTTAATACTTTGTAGCGCCACCTTTTGCTGCGATTACAGCTGTAAGTCGCTTGGGGTATGTCTCTATCAGTTTTGCACATCGAGAGACTGAATTTTTTTCCCATTCCTCCTTGCAAAACAGCTCGAGCTCAGTGAGGTTGGATGGAGAGCATTTGTGAACAGCAGTTTTCAGTTCTTTCCACAGATTCTCAATTGGATTCAGGTCTGGACTTTGACTTGGCCATTCTAACACCTGGATATGTTTATTTTTGAACCATTCCATTGTAGATTTTGCTTTATGTTTTGGATCATTGTCTTGTTAGAAGACAAATCTCCGTCCCAGTCTCAGGTCTTTTGCAGACTCCATCAGGTTTTCTTCCAGAATGGTCCTGTATTTGGCTCCATCCATCTTCCCATCAATTTTAACCATCTTCCCTGTCCCTGCTGAAGAAAAGCAGGCCCAAACCATGATGCTGCCACCACCATGTTTGACAGTGGGGATGGTGTGTTCAGCTGTGTTGCTTTTACGCCAAACATAACGTTTTGCATTGTTGCCAAATAGTTCAATTTTGGTTTCATCTGACCAGAGCACCTTCTTCCACATGTTTGGTGTGTCTCCCAGGTGGCTTGTGGCAAACTTTAAACAGCACTTTTTATGGATATCTTTAAGAAATGGCTTTCTTCTTGCCACTCTTCCATAAAGGCCAGATTTGTGCAATATACGACTGATTGTTGTCCTATGGACAGAGTCTCCCACCTCAGGTGTAGATCTCTGCAGTTCATCCAGAGTGATCATGGGCCTCTTGGCTGCATCTCTGATCAGTCTTCTCCTTGTATGAGCTGAAAGTTTAGAGGGACGGCCAGGTCTTGGTAGATTTGCAGTGGTCTGATACTCCTTCCATTTCAATATTATCGCTTGCACGGTGCTCCTTGGGATGTTTAAAGCTTGGGAAATCTTTTTGTATCCAAATCCGGCTTTAAACTTCTTCACAACAGTATCTCGGACCTGCCTGGTGTGTTCCTTGTTCTTCATGATGCTCTCTGCGCTTTTAACGGACCTCTGAGACTATCACAGTGCAGGTGCATTTATACGGAGACTTGATTACACACAGGTGGATTGTATTTATCATCATTAGTCATTTAGGTCAACATTGGATCATTCAGAGATCCTCACTGAACTTCTGGAGAGAGTTTGCTGCACTGAAAGTAAAGGGGCTGAATAATTTTGCACGCCCAATTTTTCAGTTTTTGATTTGTTAAAAAAGTTTGAAATATCCAATAAATGTCGTTCCACTTCATGATTGTGTCCCACTTGTTGTTGATTCTTCACAAAAAAATGCAGTATATATATATATATATATATAAAATAGTTTTTCTGTAGCTGCATATAAAACAGGACTATGATAGCTATTACTTCCATAAACAAAATAGATTTGTTTCACCTGATTGGTCAGAATAATCCCTGTCCACCAGAGCTTGTGTTTTTCTCTGCTGCTTGCTCACAGAATTGTTTTTTACAACTACAAAACTATTGGCAGAGGTTAGTCGCTAAATTAGTGGCAAAACTCTGAGCACACAGATTTGACATCGGCAAATATAGTTTTGATTCGCAGAAAAATATTAAACAATCGCAAATTTAGTAAATTAATTGCATTCATTCTCAAATTATGTTGCATGCTTGCAAATCTTATTGAATTTATTCACATATCAACTTACATGTTTTCAAGTGTTGTATTTATTAACACATCAAGTTATGCGCTTGCAAGTGATGTTGCATTTATTCTCAAAATAAATGACAAAACTCATTATTCAGGTGCAACTCATATTTGACATTTACAAATCACACTTTACATGGTTGTAAACTTAAGTCACTATTTTACCTCCATCGTAGAATATGTTGTATGGCTGGCATTGTATTAGAGGGTGTTGAATTATTAGAATAAAAGTATAATAATCTATTTGAAAAAATAAATAATATGCATCTTGTGATCAGTTTTGTGCCTATATCTGGTGAGACCCAATCATTCTACCCCACAGCATTCTGCCTTACTGCACGTGGCATGTGATATGAACTTGTGGTTGTAACATGGCAATGTAATCCAATCACAATGCATACGTAGGATATACATTTGATGCATTTTACTGCCAGGTGCAGACACGAGGTGCACAGACAACGATCCAACCACAGGTGCTTGGTCTTTAAAGAAACAACTATTTCACCTTTATTTAATTAGGCAAGTCAGTTAATAACACATTCTTATTTTCAATGACGACCTAGGAATGGTGGGTTAACTGCCTTGTTCAGGGGCAGAACGACAGATCTTTACCTTGTCAGCTCTGGGATTCAATCTTGCAACCTTACGGTTAACTAGTCCAACGCTCTAGCCACCTGCCTTACTTTGCACTCCACGAGGAGCCTGCCTGTTACGCTAATGCAGTAAGAAGCCAAGGTAAGTTGCTAGCTAGCATTAAACTTATCTTATAAATAACAATCAATCACTAATAATCACTAGTTAACTACACATGGTTGATTATATTACTAGTTTATCTAGCGTGTCCTGCGCTGCATATAAGCGATGTGGTGCACATTTGCGAAAAAGGACTGTCGTTGCTCCAACATGCACCTAACCATAAACATCAATGCTTTTCTTAAAATCAATACACAAGTATATATTTTTAAACCTGCATATTTAGTTAATATTGCCTGCTAACATGATTTTAGTTGAACTGGTAAATTGTGTCACTTCTCTTGCAGCAGAGTCAGGGTATATGCAGCAGTTTGGGCCGCCTGGCTCGTTGCGAACTGTGTGAAGACCATTTCTTCCTAACAAAGACAGCCAACTTCGCCAAACGGGGGATGATTTAACAAAAGCGCATTTGCGAAAAAAGCATAATCGTTGCACAAATGTACCTAACCATAAACATCAATGCCTTTCTTAAAATCAATACACAGAAGTATATATTTTTAAACCTGCATATTTAGTTAAAAGAAATTCAGGTTAACAGGCAATATTAACCAGGTGAAATTGTGTCACTTCTCTTGCGTTCATTGCACGCAGAGTCAAGGTATATGCAACAGTTTGGGCCGCCTGGCTCGTTGCGAACTAATTTGCCAGAATTTTACGTAATTATGACATAACATTGAAGGTTGTGCAATGTAACAAGACTATTTAGACTTATGGATGCCACCCGTTAGATAAAATACGGAACAGTTCCATATTTCACTGAAAGAATAAACGTTTTGTTTTCGAGATGATAGTTTCTGGATTCGACCATATTAATGACCTAAGGCTCGTATTTCTGTGTGTTATTATGTTATAACTAAGTCTATGATTTGATAGAGCAGTCTGACTGAGCGGTGGTAGGCACCAGCAGACTCGTAAGCATTCATTCAAACAGCACTTTTGTGCGTTTTGCCAGCAGCTCTTCGTTGTGCTTCAAGCATTGCGCTGTTTATGACTTCAAGTCTATCAACTCCCGAGATGAGGCTGGTGTAACCAATGTGAAATGGCTGGCTAGTTAGCGGGATGCGCGCTAATAGCGTTTCAAACGTCACTCGCTCTAAGACTTGGAGTAGTTGTTCCCCTTGCTCTGCATGGATAACGCTGCTTCGATGGTGGCTACCTGGCTGCTCCCAGGGAGGGGCGAGGAGAGGGACGGAGGCTATACTGTTACACTGGCAATACTAAAGTGCCTATAAGAACATTCAATAGTCAAAGGTATATGAAATACAAATCGTATAGAGAGAAATAGTCCTATAATTCCTATAATAACTACAACCTAAAACTTCTTACCTGAATATTGAAGACTCGTGTTAAAAGGAACCACCAGCTTTCATATGTTCTCATGTTCTGAGCAAGGAACCTAAACGTTAGCTTTCTTACATGGCACATATTGCACTTTTACGTTCTCCTCCAACACTTTGTTTTTGCATTATTTAAACCAAATTGAACATGTTTCATTATTTATTTGAGGCTAAATTGATTTTATTGATGCATTATACTGTATTAAGTTAAAATAAGTGTTCATTCAGTATTGTTGTAATTGTCATTATTACAAATAATCGGCTTTTTTGGTCCTCCAATAATCGGTATTGGCGTTGAAAAATCATAATCGGTCGACCTCTACCAGAGATAACTAAACCTGCTGACACACCTCCCTCTCCCTCTCCTCCAACTCCCACCAGAGATAACTAAACCTGCTGACACACCTCCCTCTCCTCCACCTCCTCTATTCTCCTCGTACCTGCATATCCACCATATCCACCTCTCCTCCTCCTTCTAGTTAGAGAGGTTCCCCTCTCAGCCATGAACTGTGTGACTAGTTTATAATGGGCCTTCAATGCAGGACATTCTACCACTTGGGGCTCCGTATTCAGCATGGCTATGTATGTAGGTTTGGCTATGTAGTATGAAGGTTCACTCACCCCGGACAGCGTCGTCCATGCAGTATGTCAGGGGACCACACTCCCAGATGCCCGTCTTGACATTGAACATCATGTTGAAGCGGATCTGCATCATCTCAAACATGGCCCCCTTCAACAGAGAGATCTGGTCGTCTATGGCCAGGGCCCTGTCAGACACACCCACACACACTCACAGGTAAGAGAGCGATAGAGAGAAGGGGGGACATACACAAATATGCAAACACACACACCTGAAGGAGGGGAGTCCTTTGGCAAAGTTGATGATGTTTTGGATCATGTAGGTGGTGAGGTCAGCTATGTGGGGCAGAGTGGTGAAAACCGTATTCTTCCCCCCATCACTCCTGTCCTCCTTCTTCTCCTTCTCCTCCTCCTTCTTCTCCTCCATGTTGGTGGTAAGGTCAGCTACATCGGGCAGAGTGGTGAAAACCGTATTCTTCCCTCCACTCCTGTCTTCCTTCTCCTCATCCTCCAAAGAACAGGAGGAAGAGGAGAAGCTGGTGGAGGTGGATGTGGAGTAAGATGATGACAAGTTATCCATTCTTCTAGTCTGTTTTACACTTTGCTCACTGGCAGTCTGGTTCCACACAGACATGGGGTTGAGGTCTCTGTCGATGGGCTGAAACAGACACAAACTAAATCAGATATCATCCACCCAATATGCAACACAGGACACAAAACACAAATGCACGGACACACACACACACACACACACAAACACACACACACACACACACACACACACCCTGAACTGGAAGTGGGAAAAGGTGATGTCGAAGGTCTTTTCATGGGCGTTGAACAGTTCCTGTATGACAGCTTCCTGTTGTGGCGAGAGGACCGGGGGCTCTTCAACCATCCTGTTCCTCCTGATCTGACTCCTCCTCTTCTCCACAGCCTCCTTTGACATGATCACTATGGCAACAGAGACAAACGCTTTGCCACCACGGCAGACCTGGGTTCAAATACTATTTCAATTACTTTTACCTACATTTTTAAGTTCGAAGAAGTGTAATATATTGTTATACTGAGTATATAAAAAACATTAAGAACACCTGCTCTTTCCATGACATAGACTGAGTGAATAGACCAGGTGAATCCAGGTGAAAGCTATGATCTTGTCACGCCCTGATTGCTTTGTATGTTTCTATTTTTAGTTTTGTTATGGTGTGATGTGGGTGGGTATTCTATGTTGTAGGTCTAGGTTTTCTTTTTCTATGTGTTTGGCCTGGTATGGTTCTCAATCAGAGGCAGCTCTCTATCGTTGTCTCTGATTGAGAGCCATACTTAGGTAGCCTGTTTTCCCATTTTGGTTGTGGGTGATTGTTTTCTGTCTCTGTCTCTGTACCAGACAGGACTGTTTCATTTGTTCCGTTTGTTATTTTTGTTCTAGTGTTCAGTGTATTAAAAGATCATGAACACGTACCACGCTGCACCTTGGTCCTCTCCGTCTTCCACCTACGACGATCGTTACAGAACTACCCACCACCAAAGGACCAAGCAGCGTGGTAAGGAGGAGAAGCGCTATAAGGTGGGATGGACATGGGAGGACATTCTGGACGGCAAGGGTTGCTACACATGGGAGGAGATCCTGGCTGGAAGGGATCGCCTCCCATGGGAACAGGTGGAGGCAGCCAGGAGAGCGGAGGCAGCAGGAGAGGTGAACCAGCGGTACAGGGAAACACGGCTGGCAAGGAAGCCCGAGAGGCAGCCCCAAAAATGTATTGGGGGAGGCACACAGGAAGTGTGGCTAAGTCAGGTAGGAGACCTGAGCCAACTCCCCGTGCTTACCGTGGAGAGAGGTTGACCGGGCAGGCACCATGTTATGCGGTGAGGCGCACGGTATCCCCAGTGCGCATGCATAGCCCGGTGCGCTACATCGTACGCTACACCGGTGCGCTACATAGCTCCTCGTATCAGCCGGGCTAGAGTGGGCATCGAGCCAGGAGGAATGAAGCCGGCTCAGCGCATCTGGTCTCCAGTGCGTCTCCTCTGCCCGGGTTATATGGCACCAGCCCTACGCACGGTGTCCCCGGTTCGCCAGCACAGCCCAGTGCGGTCTGTTCCTCCCCGCCGCACTTGCCGGGCTACAGGGGGTATCCAGCCAAGACAGGTTGTGCAGGCTCGGTGCTCAAGACCTCCAGTGCGCCTCCACAGGCCGGTCCATCCGGTGCCTCCTCCACGCATCAGGCCTCCTGTGGCAGCCCCACACACCAGTCAATCTCTCCGTCTCCTCCCTCCAGAGTCTCCCGCCTGTCGGGCGCTTCCAGAGTCTCCCGCCTGTCGGGCGCCTCCAGAGTCTCCCGCCTGTCGGGCGCCGCCATAGTCTCCCGCCTGTCGGGCGCCGCCATAGTCTCCCGCCTGTCGGGAGCCGCCATAGTCTCCCGCCTGTCCGGCGCCGCCAGAGTCGCCCGCCTGTCCGGTGCCGCCAGAGTCTCCCGTCTATTCGGGGAATGCTGCAAGGGTCCCCAGTCCTAGGTCAGCGGCGAGGGTCGCCGCTCCAAAGGCGCCACTTAAGTGGGCCAAGACTATGGTGGAGTGGGGTCCACGTCCAGCGCCAGAGCCGCCACCGCGGACAGATGCCCACCCAGACCCTCCCCTATGGGTTTAGGTTTTGCGGCCGGTGTCTGCACCTTTGGGGGGAGGGGGGGTACTGTCACGCCCTGACTGTAGATTGCTTTGTATGTTTCTATTTTTAGTTTGGTCAAGGTGTGATGTGGGTGGGTATTCTATGTTGTAGGTCTAGGTTTTCTTTTTCTATGTGTTTGGCCTGGTATGGTTCTCAATCAGAGGCAGCTGTCTATCATTGTCTCTGATTGAGAGCCATACTTAGGTAGCCTGTTTTCCCATTTTGGCTGTGGGTGATTGTTTTCTGTCTCTATCTCTGTACCGGACAGGACTGTATCGTTTGTTATTTTTGTTCTAGTGTTCAGTGTATTAAAAGATCATGAACAAGTACCACGCTGCACCTTCGTCCTCTCCTTCTTCCAACTACGACGATCGTTACAGATCTCTTATTGATGTCACTTGTTAAATCCGCTTCAAATCAGTGTAGAAGGGGAGGAGACAGGTTATAAAAGGATTGACAATTGCGACATGGATTGTGTATGTATGCCATACAGAGAGTGATTGGGCAAGACACAAAATGTAAAAGCCATTGAACAGGGTATGGTAGTAGATGCCAGGCACACCGGTTTCTGTCAAGAACTTCAAGGCTGCTGGGTTTTTCAAGCTCAACAGTTTCCCGTGTGTATAAAGATTGGTCCACCACCTCAAATGGACATAGAGCCAACTTGCCACAACTGTGGGAATCATTGGAGTCAACATGGGCCAGGATCCCTATGGAACGCTTTCGACACCTTGTAGAGTCCACGCCCGACAAATTGACGCTGTTCTGAGGACAAAATATTAGGAAGGTGTTCCTAAAGTTGTGTACACACAGTATATATGGAAATACACTTGGAATGTATTTGAACACAAATATTGAAATACTCCATCCATTTGAACCCTGGTCTGATTGGTCTTAGGTCTTAGAAAATATTTTCAAATAGCAGCCTATTTATAGGAAATTATTAGAAAATACGTTCAAATACTTGTAGTAGAAGTAGTTGATTCAGCATCGCATTATTTGAAAATACTCAAATACAAAGAATACGAGTATTTAAATAACACGTATTTGAACCCAGGTCTGCATGTCACTACAGAAAGATTAAAAAGCCAACGGTAACCCAGTGTATGGGCGTAAGTGTGTTCGTGTTAGTGTGTGAACTCACACTCTTTCAGCATGCCTATGGACTGGCATTTGTGGAGTCGACAGGCCTGGCACTGGCGGCGGTTGTTCTTGGTGATGACACAGACACCCTGCCGCGGGCAGCAGAACTTAGTGGGGTGCTTCATGGCACGCCTGGCACAACATCAGAGGCACATGATACACATACTATAAATATACTGTAAATATACTAAATATACTATACTGTATGTGGAAGAGGTGAGTTTCAGCCACAGATTTAAACATAATTGCTATCAGGTTTCAGGTATGACCCAGATGCAGACAGTGTTGAAGAAACAACCGTTTATTTCTAGTACAGGGTCAGGCAAACGACAGGTCAAAGGCAGGCAGAGGTCAGTAATCCAGAGAAGGTGCAAAAGGTCCAGAAAGGCAGGCAGTCTCAAGGTCAGGACAGGCAGAACAGTCAAAACCGGGAAGGACTAGAAAACAGGCGCAGGGGAACAAACTCTGGTAGGTTTTACAAAATGAACTGGCAACTGACAAACAGAGAACACAGGTGTAAATACACAGGGGATAATGGGGAAGATGAGCGACACCTGGAGGAGGGTGGAGACAAGCACAAAGACAGCTGAAACAGATCAGGGTGTGACAATTACATGGATTCAGTTATTATCTTAACTATGCTTTTTAAGAAAATACATGTGCGTGCGTGTTTATAAGAGAGAGATCGTGTGTGTGTGTGTTTTAATGAGCTAATTTGACGTCTGCTTATCTTCAACGCCAATGGATACCACTGATAGACATGCCTATGTACCGCTAAAGGGGAGTACTTGGAGTACTTGGAGCATACAGAATACAGAGCTCAGATAGCCAGCCCATAGAGAGTCTCAAACAAGCAACACTGCCCAGCAACAAAAAGCAATCAAGTCAACCAGCAACAAAGAGAGTATATATGGAGTGAGTCAGAGTAGTATACAGATCCAAATGTGGAAAATGCAAGGAAATGCAAAGGCACAGAGAAGGTTTAAAGGTGCACTATGCAGAAATCGCTCCGCCATTTCTCGGTTGTTAGAATTCTAGTAGTATGCCTAATTTCAGTTTATGTGACAAAACAAGCAAGTATAGTGTAGAGAATCACTGTACCATCTAAACCGCTGTGAAATATATTTTACATAACCCAAAATATTGTATTTTGAGCTATTTGAAGTTGTTGTACAAAACCAAAAGTAAAGGTGCAAAAACCAAACATTTTAACAACATCTTAGACTTGCTTTCGATGAGAATGACAGATCTATAACTCAAATTTCTATGTGAATTTTGTCAGGTCGCCCAAAAAGTTACATACAGTGCCTTGCGAAAGTATTCGGCCCCCTTGAACTTTGCGACCTTTTGCCTCATTTCAGGCTTCAAACATAAAAATATTAAACTGTATTTTTTTTGTGAAGAATCAACAACAAGTGGGACACAATCATGAAGTGGAACGACATTTATTGGATATTTCAAACTTTTTTAACAAATCAAAAACTGAAAAATTGGGCGTGCAAAATTATTCAGCCCCTTTACTTTCAGTGCAGCAAACTCTCTCCAGAAGTTCAGTGAGGATCTCTGAATGATCCAATGTTGACCTAAATGACTAATGATGATAAATACAATCCACCTGTGTGTAATCAGGTCTCTGTATAAATGCACCTGCACTGTGATAGTCTCAGAGGTCCGTTAAAAGCGCAGAGAGCATCATGAAGAACAAGGAACACACCAGGCAGGTCCGAGATACTGTTGTGAAGAAGTTTAAAGCCGGATTTGGATACAAAAAGATTTCCCAAGCTTTAAACATCCCAAGGAGCACTGTGCAAGCGATAATATTGAAATGGAAGGAGTATCAGAGCACTGCAAATCTACCAAGACCTGGCCGTCCCTCTAAACTTTCAGCTCATACAAGGAGAAGACTGATCAGAGATGCAGCCAAGAGGCCCATGATCACTCTGGATGAACTGCAGAGATCTACACCTGAGGTGGGAGACTCTGTCCATAGGACAACAATCAGTCGTATATTGCACAAATCTGGCCTTTATGGAAGAGTGGCAAGAAGAAAGCCATTTCTTAAAGATATCCATAAAAAGTGTCGGTTAAAGTTTGCCACAAGCCACCTGAGAGACACACCAAACATGTGGAAGAAGGTGCTCTGGTCAGATGAAACCAAAATTGAACTTTTTGGCAACAATACAAAACGTTATGTTTGGCGTAAAAGCAACACAGCTGAACACACCATCCCCACTGTCAAACATGGTGGTGGCAGCATCATGGTTTGGGCCTGCTTTTCTTCAGCAGGGACAGGGAAGATGGTTAAAATTGATGGGAAGATGGATGGAGCCAAATACAGGACCATTCTGGAAGAAAACCTGATGGAGTCTGCAAAAGACCTGAGACTGGGACGGAGATTTGTCTTCTAACAAGACAATGATCCAAAACATAAAGCAAAATCTACAATGGAATGGTTCAAAAATAAACATATCCAGGTGTTAGAATGGCCAAGTCAAAGTCCAGACCTGAATCCAATCGAGAATCTGTGGAAAGAACTGAAAACTGCTG
The DNA here is from genome assembly GCF_013265735.2 of Oncorhynchus mykiss. Classification (NCBI taxonomy): domain Eukaryota; kingdom Metazoa; phylum Chordata; class Actinopteri; order Salmoniformes; family Salmonidae; genus Oncorhynchus; species Oncorhynchus mykiss. The sequence goes on from NC_048567.1 coordinate 68,142,499, forward strand.
TTCACAAATGCTCTCCATCCAACCTCACTGAGCTCGAGCTGTTTTGCAAGGAGGAATGGGAAAAAATTTCAGTCTCTCGATGTGCAAAACTGATAGAGACATACCCCAAGCGACTTACAGCTGTAATCGCAGCAAAAGGTGGCGCTACAAAGTATTAACTTAACCTCTTAGAGCTCTAGGGGCGCTATTTCATTTTTGGATAAAAAACGTTCCCGTTTTAAGCGCGATATTTTGTCACGAAAAGATGCTCGACTATGCATATTCTTGACAGTTTTGGAAAGAAAACACTCTGAAGTTTCAGAATCTGCAAAGATTTTGTCTGTAAGTGCCCCAGAACTCATTCTACAGGCGAAACCAAGATGATGCATCACCCAGGAATTAGCAGAATTTCTGAAGCTCTGTTTTCCATTCTCTCCTTATATGGCTGTGATTGCGCAACGAATGAGCCTACACTTTCTGTCGTTCGCCCAAGGTCTTAGCAGCATTGTGACGTATTTGTAGGCATATCATTGGAAGATTGGCCATAAGAGACTACATTTTCCAGAGGTCCGCCCGGTGTCCTTTGTCTAAATTTGTGCGTAATCTTCAGGTGCAGGCATTTTCTCCTGGGATTCAGGAGAGAAACCATGTTTCCAAGAACGATGTATCAATGAAGAGATATGTGAAAAACACCTTGAGGATTGATTCTAAACAACGTCTGCCATGTTTTCAGTCGATATTATGGAGTTAATTTGGAAAAAAGTTTGCGTTTTGAGGACTGAATTTATGGATTTTTTTTGGTAGCCAAATGTGATGTATAAAACGGAGCTATTTCTAATACACAAGGAATCTTTTTGGAAAAACTGAGCATCTGCTATCTAACTGAGAGTATCCTCATTGAAAACATCAGAAGTTCTTCAAAGGTAAATGATTTTATTTGAAGGCTTTTATGTTTTTGTTAATGTTGCGTGCTGGATGCTAACGCTAATGCTAACGCTAAATGCTAACGCGAAATGCTAACTCTAGCTAGCTACTTTTACACAAATGATTGTTTTCCTATGGTTGAGAAGCATATTTTGAAAATCTGAGATGACAGTGTTGTTTACAAAAGGCTAAGCTTGAGAGATGGCATATTTATTTCATTTCATTTGCGATTTTCATAAATAGTTAACGTTGTGTTATGCTAATGAGCTTGCTGATAGATTTACACAATCCTGGATACAGGGGTTTTTTCATAGCTAAACGTGACGCAGAAAACGGAGCGATTTGTCCTAAACAAATAATCTTTCAGGAAAAACTGAACATTTGCTATCTGAGAGTCTCCTCAATGAAAACATCTGAAGTTCTTCAAAGGTAAATGATTTTTTTGAATGCTTTTCTGTTTTTTTGTGTAAATGTTGCCAGCTGAATGCTAATGCTAAATGCTACGTTAGCCATCAATACTGTTACACAAATGATTGTTTTGCAATGGTTGAGAAGCATATTTTGAAAATCTGAGATGACAGTGTTGTTAACAAAAGGCTAAGCTTGAGAGCTAGCATATTTATTTCATTTGATTTGCGATTTTCATGAATAGTTAACGTTGCGTTATGGTAATGAGCTTGAGTCTGTATTCACGAACCCGGATCCGGGATGGGGAGATCAGAAAGGTTAAGGGGGCTGAATAATTTTGCACGCCCAATTTTTCAGTTTTTGATTTGTTAAAAAAGTTTGAAATATCCAATAAATGTCGTTCCACTTCATGATTGTGTCCCACTTGTTGTTGATTCTTCACAAAAAAATACAGTTTTATATCTTTATGTTTGAAGCCTGAAATGTGGCAAAAGGTTGCAAAGTTCAAGGGGGCCGAATACTTTCGCAAGGCACTGTTTTGCAGAGCTCTAAAAGTTTGTAATTTCCACTTTAAAATGTCAGACTAGATTTGCCCAAATGAAAACTATATCAACCATTAATTATATTCCACATAATTCAGGAGATGTATCTACTGCTCTCACCTGTGAAAACCTATTGGCCACAATGTATTAACCACTTGATTTGTAAAACACAAATGTTCTCAAACACTCAGTTCCTTGTTTATGCTAACACAGTAATGAATTATTGAGTGTGTGTGTTTCACTTACCTGAAGAATCCCTTGCAGCCCTCACATGTCATGGCGTTGAAGTGATAGCCTGTAGCCCGATCTCCACACACCTGACACACCTTGGGCTCCCCATCATCTTCCTCCTCCTCTTCCTCCTCTGCAGAGGTCTGGGAAGCGGGCCAGTCGCTGAGGTTCTCCTTACTCATTCTGACCTGAGGGAGGTGTTATAACAGAGCCCGCAGCAATGGTACTAATGACAATGGAATAGATTTGATACACTACTGCTAATAAATCCTATCCAATCTATTCCAATTAGACCAATATTCAATTTCAGGTAAACATGGGCCAAAATTCACCCAACTTATTGTGGGAAGCTTGTGGAAGGCTACCCGAAATGTTTAACCCAAGTTAAACAATGTAAAGGCAATGCTACCAAATACTAATTGTGTATGTAGACTTCTGACCCACTTCTGACCCAGTTCTCTTCCTTCTCAATCTCTCTCATAGTTGTTGTCCGAAGGACAGAGAGCTCCAATGCCAGGCAAAATTAAGAGCTGGAGAGATGGAGAAGAACTCTCACTCTTTGCATGAGAGTACCTATATGTTGCACCACGGATGACTCTCTGACACAGAATTATTTTATTGCTTTGTAACAAAACTGTAATAGCAATATATTAGGGAATGTAATGACATTTAATTGATATTGTGTAATAACCTGAGGTTGATGACATTATGTTTGTGAGTGAGTGAGTGAGTGAGTGAGTGAGTGAGTGAGTGAGTGAGTGAGTGAGTGAGTGAGAGAAACAGAGCTTGAAGTGGGGTACACCTGGTTTCAGAGTATTTTGTATTATTCAGTATGTAAATCCAATGTGTTACATTTTGTATGGTATCGTTGGGTTCTTAGAATAGGAAATATACTTATTCATGTCACTGAGGGAGAGAGGGTAATGTATAACATTTCATTATGTCAGGATATGTCACTGAGGGAGAGAGGGTAATGTATAACGTTTCATTATGTCAGGATATGTCACTGAGGGAGAGAGGGTAATGTATAACGTTTCATTATGTCAGGATATGTCACTGAGGGAGAGAGGGTAATGTATAATGTTTCATTATGTCAGGATATGTCACTGAGGGAGAGAGGGTAATGTATAATGTTTCATTATGTCAGGATATGTCACTGAGGGAGAGAGGGTAATGTATAATGTTTCATTATGTCAGGATATGTCACTGAGGGAGAGAGGGTAATGTATAATGTTTCATTATGTCCGGATATGTCACTGAGGGAGAGAGGGTAATGTATAATGTTTCATTATGTCAGGATATGTCACTGAGGGAGAGAGGGTAATGTATAATGTTTCATTATGTCAGGATATGTCACTGAGGGAGAGAGGGTAATGTATAACGTTTCATTATGTCAGGATATGTCACTGAGGGAGAGAGGGTAATGTATAACGTTTCATTATGTCAGGATATGTCACTGAGGGAGAGAGGGTAATGTATAACGTTTCATTATGTCAGGATATGTCACTGAGGGAGAGAGGGTAATGTATAACGTTTAATTATGTCAGGATATGTCACTGAGGGAGAGAGGGTAATGTATAACGTTTCATTATGTCAGGATATGTCACTGAGGGAGAGAGGGTAATGTATAATGTTTCATTATGTCAGGATATGTCACTGAGGGAGAGAGGGTAATGTATAACGTTTCATTATGTCAGGATATGTCACTGAGGGAGAGAGGGTAATGTATAACGTTTAATTATGTCAGGATATGTCACTGAGGGAGAGAGGGTAATGTATAACGTTTCATTATGTCAGGATATGTCACTGAGGGAGAGAGGGTAATGTATAATGTTTCATTATGTCAGGATATGTCACTGAGGGAGAGAGGGTAATGTATAATGTTTCATTATGCCTAGCAATCCACCTCGAACAACCACCCACCTTGAACAACCATACATTTTACATTAAGTAACCATCTGTCTTACGTAACCATGCCAAACGTAACATATCATACTAATTTGGGTATTGAGGATTTAAATGTACTATGTTACGTCTAGTCTATGAGACCAGGCTGGTGGGGGTGGTCTGCTCAAGACCTGCTGCCAATCACAACCCTTTTAGTGCCTTTGTTTAATGTACTTTAATTACATAGTACCATTACCAACACATTATGGGGACATGTCACTCAAAGAGTGTAATTTAACTTTCACTGGTTCTCTACTTGGCCTTCAGTGCTCTCCCTATCTAGGACTTCATTCATGTTGAAAAATGTCAGTGTGCCACCTTGTGATATGATTCAAATTACATGTAGACAGGAAATAAATTAGTGTTCTGAATAACAGCACACACAGAGGGAGAGAGAGAGAACAGCAACTGGAATCTGGACTCGTAATCCAGGTCCTACCATTGTGAGAATAACAATGGTATAACTATGACACAATTGCCACACACACAGATACAAAAACACAGACAAAACACATGTGCGTACACACACACTTCTATGCAAACGCTCGGGTCCAAAGTTCTGTGTAAACTTTTGAAACAGTTCTCTGAACAGAGACAAGCAGGTGGTTTAGCAGCCTACGGTACTTTGGCATGAACACTGATTGCAGTGACACAAAATGGTCCACTTCACAAACGTAGCAATAGCCAAAAATTGCATTTTACCAGTGAATGAATGTTGCAAAAAATATGACAATTATTACTGCAGCCGTGAGCGATCCAAGCTGTGAATTTCACTACAAAGTATCCTGTGTATACACGGAGTAGAGCACGAGCCTATCCTACGGTTTTTCTTTTTAGAGGCAACATAAAGCATGAACGACTGATTTACTTACAAAGACATTACAGCACTAATATCATAATCCCCGGGTCTTGGAAGGCGACTTCCCGTGGGCCATGACTACTTTGAAGAAAACATTGTAGCTGCGACTTTCAAGTGAAAGTGTTTATCAAGAATCACTCACTGAGAAGCGCACTCCTCCACACCAAAGATCCCCTCGTCTCCACGCTCCCACTCACTTCCTGGTTACGCTCTAGGTTGAAGATGACAATAATAATATTTTTTAAACCTAAGTTTAATTGACATTAACGCCTCAAAAGTTGAATACAACAAAAGCACTGTATTAGTAATTCAGGTTTATTAGTTACGCTGTCTACAGTATCAAGGCTAAATGCCGAGCTCTCTCAACATGAGACGGACTGATTTCTCAGCCAATGGCCTATCCACATGCAGGCTTTCCCACACATTATACTCGTGATAGGAGGATGACGTGTTGTACATATGTAGGATCACCCTGTTGCAGGAGAAATTTCCTGCAAAACAGGACATTTTAAAACCTGTAGTGTATTTAAAGTTTAATAGTCTTCTGAAGATTGTAATTTCCACTTTGAAATTTCAGTCTTGATTTTCATTCACCCCTACAAACAAGTCCATTAATTATAATCCACATAATATTTCACATTTCCTTTTTTGCAGGATTAAATCCCTGCTGTAGCAAACTGGCTCGAATTAAGATCCTACATCTGTAGTAGCCTGTAATAGTAATTGTAGTAACACGACCTATATAAGAAAGATCGTAAACCTACTCAACCATAGACCCATGAAATCTCAGAATGTATAGAATTCGAATCAATTCACTTCAATTTCAAGCACAGCACGAGGAAAACAAGCCAACCCCAATGATCTGCTGAGCTGCCTGGAGGTTATTTAAAAACATGTTTTATTAATTATTATTATTCATAATAATCATCAACATCAAACGTCTAACAAAACTAAACACAGGTATAAACATAAACATAAAATACTAAATACATATATATATATATATATATATATATATATATATATATTAATAATAATAATGTATTATATTAATAATAATAATAAATAAATACAATTTGGTTGCAATTGTATTCACTCTGAAAAAATCTCCTTAATGATTTAGGAAGATGTTATTCTTAGTGTTATTCATTCATAATGTCTCAACAAGATGATTAAATGCAATCAAAAATACTTTTAATATTGGTATGGAATTATGGAATTGTTGTTTGTGTATAAAGTTTTTGGCAACAAGAAATAAAAACATTTACAATAATTTCAATGGTCTTGTTATCATTGCAATAGTAACATACTATTATACTATATCCTTCATGTCAAAAACATGGGTAGTGTTCAAAATGGTAAATAAGTATTCTGCAAGGTTTTCCCAAATTTCTAACACAAATGTACTTTCATAGATCAAGTGAGTCAGATTTTCACATTTTTCACAAAAAACGCAGATATCATCAATAGCCACAAATTTGGACAACAGAATTATATGGATAAATCTTATGTAGAATTTTAAAGTGCACTTCCTTCAATTTGTTAGGTATACAATATTTATAAGGCACTAATTAACACAGTTTTTTTCCAAACAATGTTAGGAATAAGCAAGTTCCAGAAAAAATTTCCTCTAATTAAAGTTGGTACCGTGAATGGAAAATTTGTGTTATGTATTTATTACAACAAGATTTCTCAAGTAAGCCCACGCCTCCCAAACTGAGTTCTGGATAAGCTCTGTGAACATCACCAAAGCTGTAGTTAGACCACTGGGAATGGCTTTGATCACAGAAATAAACTCTCTTAAAGTTATTGGAAACTCATTCAATGTAAAAAAAAATGTTCAAATTCAAGAATATTACTCCTGTTGTCAAAAACATCAAGAACAAAGTGAATATTCCTCTCATGCCAGCTGGGGTAGAACAATGACTGATTCCTTACAATTATGTCTGAATTATTCCACAAAAGAGCTTTATGTGGGGGACAATTGTACAGGAAACATATTTTTCTGGACAATTAAAGCTTGTTGGTGAAACCAGGCCAATTTAGCTGGTGATCTTTCAGGAATATAATTACATTGCAGTAAAAACTGAAGACCTCCCAACTTACAAAGTTTGGAATGAAATACAAATTGATTCTGTATTGACCAAACATCTTTTCAACCAATTGATCTTGAAAGTGTTATTTATGTCAACAAAATCCAACAGCTTCAGAACTCCTTCAGCCTTTTATTTGAGAGGACGGACCTCTTTAGTTTGTGAGACTTATTTTTCAAGATGAAGTCAAAGGCCTTGTTGATCTCTTTACAGGCAGAGGGATTTACAAATAAAGATAACGAGGTGTACTCAAAGCGAGACAGTTCCTCTGCCTTGGACAGAAGCACTCTACCAAGTATATAAAGATCCCTTTGTTTTTTACTGTCTAGTGAACCATGAGCAGCAGCCCAATGCAGCAGTTGCTATGACTACTCACACGCAGAGCGGGGGACAGACAGACGAGCAACTAACATAATACATTATTTCTGATTTCTGCGCATAAAAATGAGCACGGGAGGGGAGTGATTCTTATCGGGACAGGACAGGAATGTTATAGAACTGTTGCAGGATCAGGACAATACGGGGAAAAACTGACAGGACAAGACAAGACATGACTTGATTTTCACTCCCGTGTCAACTTCTAGCAGGGATGGAGGGAGAGGGCGAGAGAGAAGAAAATGGGAGGGGAGAGAGAAGGAAAGAGAGAGAGGGAAGGTAATATTATGTTATTACAGTGTTACTGTGCTATGATGTATTATTATTGCGTGATGGGGATAGACAACCCACCCCTGTCTCTGACTTTAATCTTTTGGAAACAGGTTCCGCTCAGGTAAGCCCAACCATAAATGATCCGCGTTATCATCATACTGCAAGCCCGCAACAGGTAACCCTCATTGACTCTTGTTTAAATCTACATCTTCGTTCAAAGCGTAGGCCCAATGGTACAGTTTTAGACTATTTTGTATCTGAACCAATTCAACCTATCCCTTTGGTATTTTCAAATAAGGGGTTATCAACGGAGCATAGTATGCTTGTATTACAGACTGAAATCCTGCAACTGCGTCATTGATTCATGTCAATGACAGAAGTTTGATCTCGAAAATCAATTTTTGTTTTTTTTAACTCTGACCTCTCAAACCAACATGGACATTCTGGTAATATCTGAAACTTGGCTAAATAAGACTGTCGGATACAATTCATCAAATTCGACATACTTCTTGAACTGTGTATCTGAGAATGGTGGGACTCCAGCTGCCTTCTGGAATGTAGTCAAATCTCTGTCCAGTTCATTATCCCAGCAGGTTATGACAACCTCTGGTCTCATAACAGATAAGATGGACATTTGTGGTGCTTTTAATAACCACTTTGCCTCAGCGGGCCACCTATTTGATAAAATAGCTTCTTAAAACTTTGATTGCAGCAGAGGAAGTCCTTTATTCACCTCAAACCAGGTTGCAGGGAACTATACATTCCCAGATACACATTCCTCATTTTCATTCCAAGCATTTGATGTCTATGATGTACTAAGTGCCTTATTGAAGATCGATGTAAAACAATCCACTGGGTCTAACTCAATTGATCAATTTTTTTTGTTGCAGCTTTCTGCCCCACTAGTTGCAGAATCATTGATTGTCAAGTAAAACATATTTTTTACTTGACAATTGTTTCTGGGGTTATCCCTAAGATCTGTAAAACGGCAGCATTCCTCCCCCTAAACAAATGCGAAGATCCTTCTGACTTTGACAACTACCGTCTAATATCCAAGCAATCTTACCTCGCCAAAGTTTTAGAGTCCCTGGCTAACTCTCAGTTTAGAACTTTTTTTTACTTCTCATTCTATTCTTAATGAGCACCAGTCAGTCTGGTTTAAGACCTGGACACAGCACTGTTTCAGCAGCTACACTTGTCTTAGAAGATGTGTTATATTGTTTTGAGAATACAAATCATTGTGCTGCCTTATTTATTGACCTGTCGAAGGCATTTGATATGGTTGACCATTTCTTACTTCTTCAAAGGTTGTCTGAAATAGGCCTAGATCAGGCATCTTGCAATTGGTTGAATAACTACTGAACGGGCAGAACACAATGTGACGATATCAAATCAAGTTTCCTCAATATTACAAAATGTGTGTCACAGGGGTAGATTTTGGGCACTGTTCTCTTCACTATTTATATAAATAATATTTGTCTATCTGTTAAAACCTGTAACATTCATCTCTGTGTGGATGATACAGTTATTTACTCCTGTGACCACTCAGTACAGCAGGCCATTTATGACTTTCAGCATGGTTTTGACTGAATTAAACAATTGCTTACTGATCTTAAACTAGTGCTAAATGCTAATAAAACCAAGTTTATGTTGTTCTCTGGGTCTCGTAATATTGACCCTGATGACTTGCATATTTGCACATTGAGCCCAAAATGAGCTAGTTTCCCATTATACAGTTGAAGTAAGAAGTTAACATACACTTAAGTTGGAGTCATTAAACTCATTTTTCAACACCTCCACAAATTTCTTGTTAAAAACCCCTCTAGGGTATGTGGGACGCTAGCGTCCCACCAGGCCAACATCCAGTGAGATTGCAGAGCGCCAAATTCAAATACAGAAATACTCATTATAAAAATTCAGAAAAGATACAACTATTTTACATAGGTTTAAAGATGAACTTCTTGTGAATCCAACCACGGTGTCAGATTTAAAAAATGCTTTACGGTGAAAGCATATCTTACAATTATTTGAGAACATAGCCCAGCAGACAAATCATTACAAACAGTAACCAGCCAAGTAGAAGAGTTACACAAGTCAGAAATAGAGATACAATTAATCACTTACCTTTGATGATCTTCATATGGTTGCACTCAGAAGACATTCATTTATTCAATAAATTATCCTTTTGTTCGATAAAGTCTCTCTTTACATCCGAAAACCTCCGTTTTGTTCGCGCGTTTTCTTCAGTAATCCACAGGCACAAACACAGTCACAACAGGCAGACAAAAAAAATCAAAATTGTAAAAACAAAATAATACATTTAAAACAAAGGACATCAAGGACAACTAAAATCATAACAGCAATGCCAACTGTATATGTTTTTGTGCATGTCTGGCACTATTATAGGTATGTGTGTGTTCTTGTATTTGTTTATTTGAATGAGAGTGTGTGTATACGCATGTGTACAAACACCTGCACTGCATCAGCCTCAGGCAAACCGGCATTAGTTGTAAAAACATAATTTTTTACCCATTTTACAAGAGAATTACAGAAATTGAAAAAATCCAGGCATTTATAAATAAAATCCAGTCTTAATTTATCAAATGCCTTTTCAAAATCCGCTATAAATACCATTCCTGGCTTCTTATATGTTTCATGATGTTCTACTTTTTCTAGTAGTTGTCATATATTATCTCCAATGTATCGTCCATGTAAAAAAAAACTCTCTGATCAGGATGAACATTACCTGGTAAAACCCTTTTAATTCTGAGTGCTACGGATTTTGCTAGTATTTTTGCCTGACAACACTGACGTGTAAGGGGCCTCCAGTTTTTTAGATAGACTGGGTCTTTATATTTGCCATCTAGGTCTTTTTTTAACAATAGAGAAATCAAACCTTCCTGCTGACTACCTGGCAGACAACCATTTCTATAGGAGTAGTTAAAACAATCTAACAATGGAGCTTTTAGTATATCAAAAAAGGCTTGATATACCTCTACCGGTAAGCCATCAAGCCTTGGGGTTTTTCCAGACGGAAAGGATTTAATAGCCTCAAAAAGTTGTAATTGGGCCTTCGCACTGATCTTTCTGATCTTTCTGCATATTCCATCCAGTTTGCTTTATTTTTAGATAGATTACATTAGATCGTTCTTGAATAAGTTCCTTAAGTTCTTTTTGTTTTTCCTCTAACTTATTTTCTATCTCTGTAGTATCGTTTTTATTGCTATCTACCTGTACTATTAGTTCATGGATTTCCCTTGTTAGTCTTGTCTCTATTGCCATTAACTGCTTTTTACAAATTATTGATGAATATTGAATTGAATGACCCCTGAAGGTACATTTAAAGGTATCCCAAACAATAAGGGGATTTGCTGAACCTATATTATACTGGAAAAATTCAGTTATCATTTTTTTTTGTCTTAGTTAAAAGTAGTTGTCCTCCAATAAACTTTGATTAAATTTCCAATATCCCTGTCCATGTGGAAAATCTATAATAATTATGTGAATTCCAATTAGATGAGGATCCGATCGCATTCTGTCTCCTATTAAAACTTTTTTAACCTTTGATGCAAGAGAGAAAGAGACAAGAAAGTAGTCAAGACGACTAGCCCACTATTAAATCTCCTCTATGTACTGTATATCTCACTAGGTCGTTTTTTTTAGTCTCCAAATATCCACTATTTCTAATGTGTCCATAGTATTTGTGATTTCCTTAAGGGCACGGTGATGATAGTCTGTAGAGTGATTACCTTCACGGTCCATTGAGGTCCTTAACACTGTGTTGTAGTCTTTTACCATAATGATTAGATCATTTGTTGCCTGAAAGTTCAATGAATTGGTATAATTGTTTTTGAAGAAGTGTGGATCATCCTGATTTGGACCATATAGATTAATGAGCCAAATCTTTTTTTCGTCCACTTTCATATTCAAAAGGATCCACCTTCCTTGCTGATCATTCCTGACTATTTGCACATTCAGATCAACATATTTGTTAAATAATATCATCACACCCTTTGAGTTCCTTTGTCCATGACAGAAAACTATTTCACCACCCCATTCCTTTTTCCATGCAACTTCTTCTAAGGACGTAGAGTGAGTTTCCTGTAAACCGTATATTTTAGCCATGTAAAGACTGATCTTTTTTATAATCTGCTAAACCGTTACAATTAGAACTGGCTATACTTATTTCACCCCTTACCATAACTTGATACTATTCTCAGTCTAAATTGACCATAATTAGTGCTTGTAACCTGAAGTACTTGTAGAATTTTGTACAGCCACAGTGTTATGGAGCTGTCTCGGAATAGCTGTCCATCTATAAAGAGTTTGTCCACATGATAAAGGCACGCTTACCATTCCCTCTTTGTTGTCTTTGTACCAGATACAGTCTCTTACGACGTTTGTTTACCTCTGTTGGAAATTGGTCATTGAGACCTAATTTGTTCCCTTTAAGCTCCTTTCCCCTGCTTTTGATCAGCTCCTTTTGTTGGTAGTGTTCACATTTTGCTATGATTGGTTGGGGACCCTTGGTCTTGTCGCTCCTAGCTCCAAGTCTGTGTACTGGGTGGAAAGCCACCTTGTTTACAGTCTCTGTAGGAAGTTTCAAGGCGGATTGCATGAATTCTCTGATCTCTCCCTCTGGATTATTGAATGCGTCCTCAGGATTCCCGGGAAAAAAACATATTTTCACACATGCTACGACCTTGTATGTCTAGTAGAGACTCCTTCATCACCCTGTTTTCCCTGAGTAGACAATCCATGTTGGAATTGTGGATTTTTACCGTGGTGTGAGTGTCTTGATTTCTCTTTGGAGCATGAGAATTTCAGTCTGGCTGAACTCCAAACTCCCCCTCAGCCCTGCTACCTCCTCACACAACTTGTCCAGTGTTGCATGGATTCCAGCCAGAGCACTAGCCTCTACCTCAATGGTAAGTACATCGTCCGTGTCTGTAGATGAATCTCTTTTTCTTTTTTTGTCTGGTTAAAGTTATTTTGTGAGGTGGTCGGATCTTTCCATGATAGAGTATGTTGTTCCTCCATAGCGTAAAGCTTTTGGTACTCGTCGATTTCCCTCAGGATGTTCTTAGTATCCAGGTTGGCTCTTTACCTCAACCAGTTGTTTTATGAAAAGATGACAATGAGTCGTTCCCACGACGATGACAGGTGTCTGTAGTACAGCCAGCTAGCACTCGCGGAATCCATGCAAAAAAAGGAACACAAACTTGCAATCCCAGCCGTAAAGGTTAACCGCGTCGTGGAATCCTTAGCAACAAAACTTTCATTTGGATTAAAATCGATTTAATGAATTAAAAAAAATATAAACAACAGAGTGTAGACAGAAAAATGTTCTGTTGCATGCTATGATGACATATCTCTCTCTCAGTCAATCATCAGTCATTTGTGTAAGTCTGTGACAGTGTTTCCTAAGTCTGTGACAGTGTTTCCTAGCCTCAGTGCAGTGGGCAGCAGGGAGGAGGTGCTCTTATCCTCCATGGACTTCACAGTGTCCCAAAACGTTTTGGAATTAGTGCTACAGGATGCAAATTTCAGTTTGAAAAAGTTAGCCTTTGCTTTCCTAACTAACTAACTAACTGACTGTGTATATTGGTTCCTGACTTCCCTGAAATGTTGCATATTGCGGGGGCTATTTCATGCTATTGCAGTACGCCACAAGATGTTTTTGTGCTGGTCAAGGGCAGTCAAGTCTGGGGCGAACCAAGGGCTATATCTGTTCTTAGTTCTACATTTTTTGAACGGGGCACGCTTATTTAAGATGGTGAGGAAAGCACTTTTAAAGAGCATTCAGGCATCCTCTACTGACGGGCTGAGGTCAATATCCTTCCAGGATACCCGGGCCAGGTTGATTAGAAAGGCCTGCTCGCTGAAGTGTTTTAGGGAGAGTATGACAGTGATGAGGGGTGGTCGTTTGTACGCGGACCCATTACGGACGCAGGCAATGAGGCAGTGCTCACTGAGATCCTAGTTGAAGACAGCAGAGGTGTATTTAGAGGGCAAGTTAGTCAGGATGATATCTATGAGGGTGCCCATGGTTACGGATTTAGGGTTGTACCTGGTAGGCTCCTTGATAATTTGTGTGAGATTGAGGGCATCTAGCTTAGATTGTAGGCCGGCCGGCGTGTTAAGCATATCCCAGTTTAGGTCACCTAGTAGTACGAACTCTGAAGATAGATGGGGGGCAATCAATTCACATATGGTGTCCAGGGCACAGCTGGGGGCTGAGAGGTGTCTATACCAAGTGGCAACAGTGGAGACTTATTTCTGGAAAGGTGGATTTTTGAAAGTAGAAGCTCAAATTGTTTGGGCACAGACCTGGATAGTATGACAGAACTCTGCAGGCTATCTCTGCACTAGGATTGCAACTCTGTCCCCTCTGGCTGTTCTATCTTGTCGGAAAATGTTGTCGTTGGGGATGGAAATTTCAGAATTTTTGGTGGCCTTCCTAAGCCAGGATTCAGTCACGGCTAGGATAACAGGGTTGGCCGAGTGTGCTAAAGCAGTAAATAAAACAAACTTAGGGAGGAAGCATCTGATGTTAACATTCATGAAACCAAGGTTTTTTATGGTTATAGAAGTCAACAAATGAGAGCGCCTGGGGAATAGGCGTGGTGCTGGGAGCTACAGGGCCTGGATTAGGATAACGGTACGGCTAAAGGCTATAACGGTACGGCTAAGGTCAATGGTGACCAACCCTTTATAAATAAAAACTCAACCTAAAACAAAGTGTGCTAACGTGCAGTTAATCATAGCAAGGGGTGAAGCAAGTTCAAGTGTTCAGCAGTCTTATGGCTTGATAGATACTATCTCTGAGCCTGTTGGTATCGGACCTCATGGTATGGGAATTGCTCCTGGTATGTGGCATGCAACTGGTCAGGACGCTCTCGATGGTGCAGCTGTAGTATCTGGTGAGGACCTGGGGCGGCATGCCACATTTCTTCAGCCACCTTAGGAAGTAGAGACGCTGTTGTGCCTTCTTGACAAGAGTGGTAGTGTTGTTGGTACATGACAAGTCCCCTGTGATGTGGACGCAGAGCATCTTAAAACTCGACTCACTGCTACATTCCCATTGATGTGGATCGGGGCATGATTCCTCCTCTGCTTCCTGAAGTCAACACTCAACTCCTTTGTCTTGCTGACATTGAGGAAGAGGCTGTTGTCATAATATCACAATGCCAGTTCACTTACATCCTCCCTATAGGCTGACTCACCATTTTTGGTTATCAGGCCTTCAACCATGGTGTCTTCAGCAAACTTGATGATGGAGTTGGTGTTGAGCAAAGCCACGCAGTGGGTGAACAGGGAGTACAGCAGAGGACTGAGGACACACCCCTGGGGGGCCTTGGTGTTAAGAGTCCGTGTGGGGGAGGTTATGTTGCCAATCCTCACCGGTCTGCCGTTCAGGAAGTCCAGGATCCAGTTGCACAGGAAGGTGTCCTCCATGGATCTGTTGGAGCGGTAGGCAAATTGGAGTGGATCCAGTGTGCCTGACATGCTGGCCTTGATGTGGGCCTTGACCAGCCTCTCCAAGCACTTCATGATGACTGAGGTGAGTGTGACCGGGCTATAGTCATTTGGACATGACACGTTTTTCTTGGGCACTGCGACGATGGTGGTCTCCTTGAAGCAGGTTGGGACTACAGCCTGGGACAGAGACAGGTTGAATATGTCAGAGAAGACGCCCACCAGCATGCATACGTGTGTGTGTGTTGTTCTCTCTGTCTCTGCAGAGACAGGCCTTTGATGATTGAGTTGGCCACGAAGTCATGGGTGAACAGGGAGTACAGAAGGGGGCTGATTATGCACCCTTGTGGGGCTCCTGTGTTGAGGATCAGCATAGTGGAGGTGTTGTTTGCTACCTTCAGCACCTGTGGGTGGCCCTTCAAGAAGTCCAGGACCCAGTTGCACAGGGTGGGGTTTAGACCCAGGGCCCCGAGCTTAATGATGAATTTGGAGGGTACTATGGTGTTGATGGCTGACCTGTAGTCAATGACCAGCATTCTTACATAGGTATTTCTATTGTCCAGATGGGATAGGTCAGTGTGCAGTGCGATGGCGATTGCATCGTTTGTGGATCCATTGGGGCGGTATGCAAATTGAAGTGGGTCTAGGGTGTCTGGTAAGGTGGAGGTGATATGATTCTTGACTAGCCTCTCAAAGCACTTAATGATGACAGAAGTGAGTGTCACAGGGCGATAGTCATTTAGTTCAGTTACCTTTGCTTTCTGCAAGTGGGAACGGCAGACTGTGATAGGAAGAGATTGAATATGTTTGTAAACATTACAGCCAGCTGATCTGCGCATGCTCTGAGGACGTGGCTAGGAATACTGTCTGGACCGGAAGCCTTGCCAGGGTTACACACTTAAACATTGTCAGGGAAGGTTAGAGCTATTTGAACAGTTATCTGAGCATATCACATTGATTCATGACATGGAGAACATCACTAAGCAGATTCTCATATGCATTACTGCCCTGTACATGTACTGAAGTCATGTCTCACAGATAACGTAGTCGTTGCATATCTTCCTCAGCTTGCTCTCCTTGTCACTCTGGTACTGCAAGAACTTGAGGTCCAGCCTGTCCACCATGGCCTACTGAACCTCCACTCTCTGCCTCAGTAAGCCCATCAGTAGGGCCAGGTGAGCCACCAGATGGCAGTATATCTCCACAACCTAATGAAAAAACCTAACTGACTTACTATTTATCATTACCTTACAAGTTCTACTCAATAATACGTGTTTCACTACTTATTTACTACATACATGAGTGGTAAGTCAGTACTGATGAAGTTGACTGATTTCCTCATATGAACTGTAACTCAGTAAAATCTTAAAAATTGTTGCGCGTTGCATTTATGTTTGGGAACCACTGTACTACCCTCTCTCCCTGCTTGCTTCAATGCTTCCTCTCTGGGTATCTCCTTTGCCTCCTTCATTGCAGCCATTGTCTGTCTCACTACTCTCTGTAAAGAAAAGGTATTTTGTTGAGAACTTATAGTAGCCCATCTTTTGATTATAGGTAGCTTAATTTGTCAACTGCTCCTGCTGAGGTCAGGCTCCATTCAACATTAGCTTCTAACTTTATCCTAGCCAGCTCGTTATAGCTAGTTACCGGCTAACAGCCAGAGCCCTTCAGCTACGTAGTTAGCTAGACATCTGATTGAAATATAAGCGACTGTTTACTAGTTGTACACTCATTCTCCCAGAGTCAGGGGGATATCTTTTGACAAGGCAGGAGTCGAGAGATGGTCAATAAATCCCCTCTATAAGCGGCGTCTAGCTGCTACTTGCCGCCAGGTCTGGGATGAGGTGGTTAGTTTCACCTCTCGGCTTATGTTGTGGACGGAGTTCCCCGTTGGACAGAGTGGGGAATAAATGTGCTGCAAACAAGGCAAATCTGGAGGAGCAGTCGGACATAGCAAGCATACTTGAATCATTCATTATTCTACTCCTTCATAGAGTTAGGCGAGCTTAGAACTCAGATCAAGAAGCTTTCTGAGCATTGATCAACGCTGGGAATGCAATAAGTGGTTAAACAATAATTAACTAAATAAAAAGGTGAGTAAATGTTATTTCACAAATAGAAAGGTGCATAAACAGAGTTTACGTGCATTTACCTTCAACTATTTCCGTGGTTGGGTCTGGCAAAACCATTCATAAACATCAATATCCTGCCAGGCTGGGTTGAATATACATTTGCTCTGCATTTTAGCTATCGTTGTGATGTTTGGCGGCGCCTTTGATGCACTCTACCAAAATGAACAAATGTCTGGAGTCAACGCAATTGCGCAATAGATGAAGCATTTGGAGTTCTATTTTGGAAATTTCACATACTATAAAAGTGTTTTTTCCTTGCATACTATTTAGTAAGCTAGAATGGGTATTTGGACACGGCCACTGTTTTACGACACTACACACTCAAAAAGAGGCAAATCCACATGCACTGGTACAAAAATCATAATAACAGTTTATAACTGGTTCTATTTCTTATACAGAAAGATACATTTTTGGCCTGCTGACATTCTGTTGTAGTGGTAGCTGGTGCTACAGTGTGGATAATGACGGTTGTGTGATTTGACTCTTATGACACAAATGACCTCTGATGCTTGAGCAGGGCATTGATCCTGGATGCTTCTGAGTGTCACTCTGAATGGGAATCTGTTGGATGACTGGTATGATGTAGTTGAGCCGCTTCATTGCAGGTATATTGTGAACCACTTTGACAAAACACATCCGCCACAAAGCAACCTCAGAAACAACAACATAGTGCAACTCAAAGGACAGCTCAAAGGACAACAACAAATGATGGACAGATCTGTTGCAGAGAAAACGACAGTGGCAACATATGAGATTGCTTGGCTACTCGCGAGAAACATGAAGGCCTTCACAGATGAGTAGATTGTCAAATAATGTTTTTTGGCCTCAGCCGAAATATTGTATGCTGATTTCACAAACAAGGAAGCTATTTTATAGCAAATTAAAGGATTGCAACTGTCAGGCTCGACCATAACAAGACACATAGAAGACATCGACGAGGACATCGGTAAGAAAGGGATTATGACTGAGACATACAGAATGTGATGCAGCAATTCGTGCGTGTGGTGAAAATTATTATTGCGAGGTCACTGAATCATCGGCAATTCCACAAGTTGCTGGAGGAATACCAGACAGAATACTGCGACTTGATATTTCACAATGAGGTGAGATGGCTGTCTCGTGGCAGAGTTTAGGAAAGATTTCTCTCACCCCTCCCTCAAATCCATGAATTTGTTGCAGGCAAGAGGAGCCAGAGCTGGATGATCCACAGTGGATATTTAAAATGGCTTTTTTAACTGACATCACCTGCCACCTGAACACGGTGAATCTCCAGCTCCAAGGGAAAGATAAAACTGCTACGTGTGGCCACAGCATTTCAAAATAAAATCACCACACTGTTCATACCTGAGAGACAGTTTGCTCATTTCCCAAAACTCAGAGCAGTCACCACATCCAACACAGACATACTGCAACATTTTAGCTATGATGCATTTGTGCGTGTGTTGGAAGAGTTGAAGTTGGACTTTGAGTCAAGATTCAAGGATATCATTGACTTCATTCATTGACTTCATAACTTCATTGAGAACCCCTTTCATGTGCCAGTGTCATCTCTGACCCCAGTCATCACAGCCCTCTGTCCTGACCGTGCTGGAATAGAGAGTGAGATAGTGTCATCTCTGACCCCAGTCATCACAGCCCTCTGTCCTGACCGTGCTGGAATAGAGAGTGAGATAGTGTCATCTCTGACCCCAGTCATCACAGCCCTCTGTCCTGACCGTGCTGGAATAGAGAGTGAGATAGTGTCATCTCTGACCCCAGTCATCACAGCCCTCTGTCCTGACCGTGCTGGAATAGAGAGTGAGATAGTGTCATCTCTGACCCCAGTCATCACAGCCCTCTGTCCTGACCGTGCTGGAATAGAGAGTGAGATAGTGTCATCTCTGACCCCAGTCATCACAGCCCTCTGTCCTGACCGTGCTGGAATAGAGAGTGAGATAGTGTCATCTCTGACCCCAGTCATCACAGCCCTCTGTCCTGACCGTGCTGGAATAGAGAGTGAGATAGTGTCATCTCTGACCCCAGTCATCACAGCCCTCTGTCCTGACCGTGCTGGAATAGAGAGTGAGATAGTGTCATCTCTGACCCCAGTCATCACAGCCCTCTGTCCTGACCGTGCTGGAATAGAGAGTGAGATAGTGTCATCTCTGACCCCAGTCATCACAGCCCTCTGTCCTGACCCTGCTGGAATAGAGAGTGAGATAGTGTCATCTCTGACCCCAGTCATCACAGCCCTCTGTCCTGACCGTGCTGGAATAGAGAGTGAGATAGTGTCATCTCTGACCCCAGTCATCACAGCCCTCTGTCCTGACCGTGCTGGAATAGAGAGTGAGATAGTGTCATCTCTGACCCCAGTCATCACAGCCCTCTGTCCTGACCGTGCTGGAATAGAGAGTGAGATAGTGTCATCTCTGACCCCAGTCATCACAGCCCTCTGTCCTGACCATGCTGGAATAGAGAGTGAGATAGTGTCATCTCTGACCCCAGTCATCACAGCCCTCTGTCCTGACCGTGCTGGAATCGAGAGTGAGATAGTGTCATCTCTGACCCCAGTCATCACAGCCCTCTGTCCTGACCGTGCTGGAATAGAGAGTGAGATAGTGTCATCTCTGACCCCAGTCATCACAGCCCTCTGTCCTGACCGTGCTGGAATCGAGAGTGAGATAGTGTCATCTCTGACCCCAGTCATCACAGCCCTCTGTCCTGACCGTGCTGGAATAGAGAGTGAGATAGTGTCATCTCTGACCCCAGTCATCACAGCCCTCTGTCCTGACCGTGCTGGAATAGAGAGTGAGATAGTGTCATCTCTGACCCCAGTCATCACAGCCCTCTGTCCTGACCGTGCTGGAATAGAGAGTGAGATAGTGTCATCTCTGACCCCAGTCATCACAGCCCTCTGTCCTGACCGTGCTGGAATCGAGAGTGAGATAGTGTCATCTCTGACCCCAGTCATCACAGCCCTCTGTCCTGACCGTGCTGGAATAGAGAGTGAGATAGTGTCATCTCTGACCCCAGTCATCACAGCCCTCTGTCCTGACCGTGCTGGAATCGAGAGTGAGATAGTGTCATCTCTGACCCCAGTCATCACAGCCCTCTGTCCTGACCGTGCTGGAATAGAGAGTGAGATAGTGTCATCTCTGACCCCAGTCATCACAGCCCTCTGTCCTGACCGTGCTGGAATCGAGAGTGAGATAGTGTCATCTCTGACCCCAGTCATCACAGCCCTCTGTCCTGACCGTGCTGGAATCGAGAGTGAGATAGTGGAGCTGCAGGCCAATGACACATTGCAAGGTGAACTAAGATCAGGTTTTACCCATTTCTAGAGCCTTGTGTCAGACACAGAGTATCCACTTCTGAAGCAGTGTGTGACATCCATTTTTTGTCAGCACTTACTCATTTGAAGCAACATTTTCCACAATGAACGTTGTGAAACAAAAACAGAGAAACAGACTGACCAATGCACACCTGGATTGACTCACAAGGATAGCAACAACATACTATACATTTAGAATGAATTCAGTCAAGGAGCAGAAGGGACATTTTTGCTCATCCAACTACTGAAGTAACCCTTAATATTAATATGGGTCTTATGCATGTGATGTAGCCTATTTGATGTGTGTATGTATACATATTTGTGATGTGCTGTACAACAAATCAATTGCATGTGCTCTATTGCTCTGAATTTGCTCTGAATTGATCATTGATAATATTAGAAGAATAAGTACAACAAATTGAAGATCTTTGCAACCCTTTGAATAATTGTCTCAACACAAAGTTTCCCTCTTACAGAAAATAGTGAGTAACCAATCACCAGGTGGCAGTATTCCCCATAGTCCCAGTCACTATTAGATAGAATGTTGTGGCCATGCCCGCCTTTGGGGACAACAACCTATGGTTACCTCTGTTACCCCATTGGCTCACAGCAAAAACATCACCTTTTTCAAATGAAATGTTCTTGTTGTCTGCTTGCTTTAGTTAATTACGAAACTACATTTAAGAAAACTACAACGTCTAAAGATTACTTTTCAACAATGCCTGCTCCCGAGCATTCTCACTTTTTAGAAAAATGTAATATTGTAGGGCTTCTCCATGCACGTTTTCATGATGG
This sequence comes from Oncorhynchus mykiss, assembly GCF_013265735.2. Taxonomy (NCBI): domain Eukaryota; kingdom Metazoa; phylum Chordata; class Actinopteri; order Salmoniformes; family Salmonidae; genus Oncorhynchus; species Oncorhynchus mykiss. The sequence continues at coordinate 68,163,846 of NC_048567.1, forward strand.
TGCTAGCAGCCACGTGAGTGAGTGTTAGCTAGCTACCGACTGGTTTAGCCAAGACCAACAACACAAACAGATGGACTATACAGGTACAGTGCATTCGGAAAGTATTTAGACCCCTTGACTTTTTCCTAATGTTGTTACGTTACATCCTTATTCTAAAATGGATTAAATGCATTTTTCCCTCATCATTCTACACACAATATCCCATAATGGCAAATTGAAAACAGAAATACCTTATTTACATAAGTATTCAGACCCTTTGCTATGAGTTGCATCATGTTTCCATCGATCATCCTTGAGATGTTTGTACAACTTGATTGGAGTTCACCTGTGGTAAATTTAATTGATTGGACATGATTTAGAAAGCCACACACCTGTCTATATAAGGTCCCACAGTTGACAGTGCATGTCAGAGCATAAACCAAGCCATAAGGTCGAAGGAATTGTTCGTAGAGCTCCAAGACAGGATTGTGTGGAGGCACAAATCTGGGGAAGGGTACCAAAAAATGTCGGCAGCATTGAAGTGGCCTCCATCCTTCTTAAATGGAAGAAGTTTGGAACAACCAAGTCTCTTCCTAGAGCTGGCCGCCTGGCCAAACTGAGCAATCGGGGGAGAAGGGCCTTGTTCAGGGAGGTGACAAAGAACCCGATGGTCACTGTGACAGAGCTCCAAGGTTCCTCTGTGGAGATACGAGAGCCTTCCAGAAGGAGAACCATCTCTGCAGCACTCCACCAATCAGGCCTTTATGGTAGAGTGGTCAGACAGAAGTCACTCCTTAGTAAAAGGCACATGACAGCCCGCTTGGAGTTGGCCAAAAGGCACCTAAAGACTCTCAGACCAGGAGAAACAATATTCTCTAGTTTGATGAAACCAAGATTGCCCTGAATGCCAAACATCAAGTCTGGAGGAAACCTGGCACCATCCCTACGGTTATACATGGTGGTGGCAGCATCATTGCTGTGGGGATGTTTTTCAGCTGCAGGGAGATTGGGAGACCAGTCAGGATCGAGGGAAAGATGAACGGAGCAAAGTACAGAGAGACCCTTGATGAAAACCTTCTCCAGAGTGCTCAGGACCTCAGACTGGGACAAAGGTTCACCTTCCAACAGGACAACGACTCTAAGCATACAGCCAAGATAACACAGGAGTGGCTTCGGGACAAATGTCCGAATGTCGCAGCAAGAGCCCGGACTTGAACCCGATCGAACATCTCTGGTGATACAAGAAAATAGCTGTGCAGCGACACTCCCCATCCAAACTGACAGAGCTTGAGAGGATCTGCAGAGAAGAATAGGAAAAACTCCCTATACATATGTGCCAAGCTTGTAGCATCATACCCAAGAAGACTCAAGGCTGTAGTCACTGCCAAAGGTGCTTCAACAAAGTACTGAGTAAAGGGTCTGAATACTTATGTAAATGTGATATTTCCATTTTTTATTTGTAATACATTTGCAACATTTCTAAAAACCTGTTTTTGCTCATGGGGTATTGTGTGGATTGATGAGGCAACATTTGAAAACAAAATCCATTTTAGAATAAGGCTGTAATTGAACAAAATGTGGAAAAAGGAATGGGGTCTGAATACTTTCTGAATGGACTGTACAAGCAGTGAGTGGAGTTAGAAATGGACTATACTAAACAAGTTAAATGTCATGCCTGTGATGAAATGTTTTCCACACACATACTGTAGCTACAGTGCCTTGCGAAAGTATTCGGCCCCCTTGAACTTTGCGACCTTTTGCCACATTTCAGGCTTCAAACATAAAGATATAAAACTGTATTTTTTTGTGAAGAATCAACAACAAGTGGGACACAATCATGAAGTGGAACGACATTTATTGGATATTTCAAACTTTTTTAACAAATCAAAAACTGAAAAATTGGGTGTGCAAAATTATTCAGCCCCCTTAAGTTAATACTTTGTAGCGCCACCTTTTGCTGCGATTACAGCTGTAAGTCGCTTGGGGTATGTCTCTATCAGTTTTGCACATCGAGAGACTGACATTTTTCCCCATTCCTCCTTGCAAAACAGCTCGAGCTCAGTGAGGTTGGATGGAGAGCATTTGTGAACAGCAGTTTTCAGTTCTTTCCACAGATTCTCGATTGGATTTAGGTCTGGACTTTGACTTGGCCATTCTAACACCTGGATATGTTTATTTTTGAACCATTCCATTGTAGATTTTGCTTTATGTTTTGGATCATTGTCTTGTTGGAAGACAAATTTCCGTCCCAGTCTCAGGTCTTTTGCAGACTCCATCAGGTTTTCTTCCAGAATGGTCCTGTATTTGGCTCCATCCATCTCCCCATCAATTTTAACCATTTAACCAAACATAACGTTTTGCATTGTTGCCAAAAAGTTCAATTTTGGTTTCATCTGACCAGAGCACCTTCTTCCACATGTTTGGTGTGTCTCCCAGGTGGCTTGTGGCAAACTTTAAACGACACTTTTTATGGATATCTTTAAGAAATGGCTTTCTTCTTGCCACTCTTCCATAAAGGCCAGATTTGTGCAATATACGACTGATTGTTGTCCTATGGACAGAGTCTCCCACCTCAGCTGTAGATCTCTGCAGTTCATCCAGAGTGATCATGGGCCTCTTGGCTGCATCTCTGATCAGTCTTCTCCTTGTATGAGCAGAAAGTTTAGATGGACGGCCAGGTCTTGGTAGATTTGCAGTGCTCTGATACTCCTTCCATTTCAATATTATCGCTTGCACAGTGCTCCTTGGGATGTTTAAAGCTTGGGAAATCTTTTTGTATCCAAATCCGGCTTTAAACTTCTTCACAACAGTATCTCGAACCTGCCTGGTGTGTTCCTTGTTCTTCATGATGCTCTCTGCGCTTTTAACGGACCTCTGAGACTATCACAGTGCAGGTGCATTTATACGGAGACTTGATTACACACAGGTGGATTGTATTTATCATCATTAGTCATTTAGGTCAACATTGGATCATTCAGAGATCCTCACTGAACTTCTGGAGAGAGTTTGCTGCACTGAAAGTAAAGGGGCTGAATAATTTTGCACGCCCAATTTTTTAGTTTTTGATTTGTTAAAAAAGTTTGAAATATCCAATAAATGTCGTTCCACTTAATGATTGTGTCCCACTTGTTGTTGATTCTTCACAAAAAAATACAGTTTTATATCTTTATGTTTGAAGCCTGAAATGTGGCAAAAGGTCGCAAAGTTCAAAGGGGCCGAATACTTTCGCAAGGCACTGTACATGTTGCCTACTTGGACACCGGGTCCCAACATTTCCCACTCTCCCACACTGAATAGCCTGAAGCAGCAGTGTTCTTCTCGTAGGTTCTATTTCCCTATGTGGGACCATTGTAAACCCGTGGGTGGGGACTCTTTACCTGGTTACATCTACATACATCTACAACAACATAGCAGCTTTTCAACATGCTTTGTTATTTCTGTATAACAAAAAATCTAAGATGAAGTTGTCTCTTTTACATTGGGGGTCAGTTGGAAGTAACTTTTTTCCCCCAACTGGGGTGGTAGAGGGGAATTCCTTATTATTATGTGAATTATATGAATATCGACTTGGAGTATAAGTACTACGTTTCGGCCACATTTGTATCACTTTTGAGCACAATCTTAATTTCAAATTAAAAACAAAAAACAATGTTTTAAGTGAGAAGTAAGCAATGGTCTGAAGCCATAAAAGAAAGGAAATTGACATGAGCACCACAATGCCTACTCCACCAATGCTCTACCAAGGCTTTCCAGCACACAGTGTTGACCCACTACAGTAGCTATGTTGGTCTATTGTACTGTGTAAATATGTAAATATTTGTATGAACATAACAAGATTCAACAAATGAGACAGAAACTGAACAAGTTCCACAGACATGTGACTAACAGAAATTGAATAATGTGTCCCTGAACAAGGGGGGGTCAAAATCAATAGTAACAGTCAGTATCTGGTGAGGCCACCAGCTGCATTAAGTACTGCAGTGCGTCTCCTCCTTATGGACTGCACCAGATTTGCCAGTTCTTGCTATAAGATACCCCACTCTTTCCCCACTCTTCCACCAAGGCACCTGCAAGTTCCCGGACATTTCTGGGGGGAATGGCCCTAGCCCTAGCCCTCACCCTCATATCCAACAGGTCCCAGACGTGCTCAATGGGCTAGAGATCCGGGCTGTTCGCTGGCCATGGCAGAACACTGACATTATCGTCTTGCAGGAAATCACGGACAGAACGAGCAGTATGGCTGGTGGCATTGTCATGCTGGAGGGTCATGTCAGGATGAGCCTGCAGGAAGGGTACCTCATGAGGGAGGAGGATGTCTTCCCTGTAACGCACAATGTTGTGATTGCCTGCAATGACAACAAGCTCAGTCCGATGATGCTGTGACACACCGCCCCAGACCATGAAGGCCCCTCCACCTCCAAATTGATCCCGCTCCAGAGTACAGGCCTCGGTGTAACTCTCATTCCTTCAACGATAAACGCTAATCCGACCATCACCCCTGGTGAGAAGAAACAGTGACTCGTCAGTGAAGAGCACTTTTTGCCAGTCCTGTCTGGTCCAGCGACGGTGGGTTTGTGCCCATAGCGACGTTGTTGCCAGAGATGTCTGGTGAGGCCCTGCCTTACAACAGGCCTACACACCCTCAGTCCAGCCTCTCTCAGCCTATTGCAGACAGTCTGAGCACTGATGGAGGGATTCTGCATTCCTGGTGTAGCTCAGGCAGTTGTTGCCATCCTGTACCTGTCCTGCAGGTGTGATGTTCGGATGTACCGATCCTGTGCAGGTGTTGTTGCATGTGGTCTGCAACTGCGAGGACGATCAGCTGTCCATCCTATCTCCCTGTAGAGCTGTCTTAGGCGTCTCACAGTAAAGTACATTGCATTTTATCTGCAGTCCTCATGTCTCCTTGCAGCATGCCTAAGGCACGTTCACACAGATGAGCAGGGACCCTGGGTATCTTTCTTTTGGTGTTTTTCAGAGTCAGTAGAAAGACATCTTCAGTGTTCTAAGTTTTCAAAACTGTGACCTTTATTGCCTACCCTCTTTAAGCTGTTAGTGTAATAACGACCGTTCCACCGGTGCATGGTCATTAATTGTTTTTGGTTCAACCATGGGAAACAAGCATGGGAAACAGTGTTTAAACCCTTTACAATAAAGGTTTATGAAGTTATTTGGATTTTTACAAATTATCTTTGAAAGACAGGGTCCTGAAAAAGGGACATTTCTTTTTTTTTGCTGAGATTATATGAAAAATTCCATATGAAGACTAAAAGAAACAAATTAAACATCCTAACTTGCATTTTTTTCCTTCACATAGAAAAACTGCTCTTGCCTGTTGTATTTGGGTCAGGGATGCCTGTGTCTTTCCTACAGTTTGGCTGAAGTAATCAAGAACGAAAAGCTGTGTTCAAAGGAAAGGAGGGCACAGTGTCAACCAAATGGAAACATGACTAATTAGTGGTTACGCATCTCTGCAACATCACATAGTAGGGCCTATGTGGATCATGTCTTTGAAAAGAATAACACACCCACCCACACGCAAATTATTTCCAACCACACTCTACCAACAAACGCTATGCAGTTACTATAAATGACAACACATCGTGTCAGGAACATCAGGGTAAAGTCAGGGACATCAGGGTAAAGTTTGCACATGTCTTAAGTCTAAGTCTGTACACAAGGCCACGGTTGGAAGTAATCTTTTTGATGTTTTGCTGAATCTTATTTTCATTTTCAGAAGTTATAGGTGCTTGTGATAGCTGATATCAAGCCTCCATGTTAGCTCCTTGGGGACTCTCCTCATGTCCATGCAGTTGTATTGTCCCTGTGGCTTTTGTGATTATCATGGCAGACTCATGGCATTGTGTCAGTTCTGAGAATAGACTGTGACTCTGCACAGGAAACTGCCAAGCTATATCAGAGAAACAGAGAGTCTCCGCACACACATGTATGCAAATGAATGCAAGACATTTTGAGCCACCGCCTCCATCTTGGCACTCCCTTGTAAAATATGTCGGACGCTAAAGAAATTCATTTATTATGTCTACATTAGTTGTTCCCACATTTACTCTATTACAAAGACCTTTATGCATACTTTTAAATTATATTGTGTCATTCTTTTTCTTGAAACTATTTTTTTTAGAGATGACTAATGTTACTGTCCCCACTACAACAACAACAACAAAAATACGGAAATACATGTCATTTTGTCCTAGAAACATTGAATTGAAATACTGTAGAAATCCTTTCATTCCTATGGAGCAGTGGTTCCCAAACTTTTTATAGTCCTGTACCCCATTAAACATTTAACCTCCAGCTGCATACCCCCTCAAGCACCAGGGTCAGCTCATTCTCACATGTTGTTTTTTTACCATCATTGTAAGCCTGCCACACAAACACTATACGATACATGTATTAAACATAAGAATGAGTGTTTTTGTCACAACCCGGCTCGTGGGAAGTGACAAAGAGCTCTTATAGGACCAGGAAACAAATAATAATATACAGTGGGGGAAAAAAGTATTTAGTCAGCCACCAATTGTGCAAGTTCTCCCACTTAAAAAGATGGGAGAGGCCTGTAATTTTCATCATAGGTACACTTCAACTATGACAGACAAAATGAGAAAAGAAAATCCAGAAAATCACATTGTAGGATTTGTAATGAATTTATTTGCAAATTATGGTGGAAAATAAGTATTTGGTCACCTACAAACAAGCAAGATTTCTGGCTCTCACAGACCTGTAACTTCTTCTTTAAGAGGCTCCTCTGTCCTCCACTCGTTACCTGTATTAATGACACCTGTTTGAACTTGTTATCAGTATAAAAGACACCTGTCCACAACCTCAAACAGTCACACTCCAAACTCCACTATGGCCAAGAGCTGTCAAAGGACACCAGAAACAAAATTGTAGACCTGCACCAGGCTGGGAAGACTGAATCTGCAATAGGTAAGTAAGCAGCTTGGTTTGAAGAAATCAACTGTGGGAGCAAAAGGAAATGGAAGACCAGACCACTAGCATTATGGCATGCACTGTTGGGATCAACACTCGGTTAACATTTCTTCTTATTCATTTATTTTAATTTTACTAGGCAAGTCAGTTAAGAACAAATTCTTATTTTCAATGACAGCCTAGGAACAGTCTGTTCTGCTGGAACTGCCTGTTCAGTGGCAGAATGACAGATTTGTACCTTGTCAGCTCGGCGATTCGAACTTGCAACCTTTCAGTTACTAGTCCAACGCTCTAACCACTAGGCTACCCTGCCGCCCCATTCATAGATAGAGTAGGGCAAAAAAGTACTTAATCAGCCACCATTTTTTCCACCATAATTTGCAAATGAATTCATTAAAAATACTATTATACCAGATGTGATTTTCTGGATTTTTTTCTTCTCATTTTGTCTGTCATAGTTGAAGTGTACCTCCCTATGATGAAAATTACAGGCCTCTCTCGTCTTTTTAAGTGGGAGAACATGCACAATTGGTGGCTGACTAAATACTTTTTTGCCCCACTCTTACAGCATGCATAGCTGGGTAGACTTATACACAGACATCTCATTTCAACAAAATACATGACACGATTTTCATCCTGCGCTCAGCGCGATTGCAATAATAAACATTCCATATGATACTTTCCATTAAAGCATAATTTCGCTTTTGTTCTATTCTTCACATGCATCTCTTTTACATCTATTTATCTTCAATCTTTATATCCAACCTTTGCTCTGCTGTGTCCCTCCTCCTAAGTGAGTAACTGAACTATTTTTAGGGGGATTTGATGCCAGCTGCCCAGCATAGGGCAACCTGTCATCCGCATCTGGTTCTGAGGAGCTTTCCTCAGAGATGAGGCCTACCCCAAACTATTCAATACAATTCCGTATTGTATTCTGCTTTTGTCATTCATTAACCGTGTACTCAATTAAATGTAGTTACGGAAGATCAATCAGTTAGGCTGGTCAAAATGGATCTTCACTTTTCATTCATCTAGTAAACTCATCAAACTCACTCATCAGCATAGCAGGTATTTACAAGGTAGTGTCTATAATGTTACCTCATCAGTATAGCCAGTATTTATAGGGTAGTGTTTATGATGTTACCTCATTAGCATATCAGTTATTATATTGTAATTATTATAACTTTACCTCAGGCATATCAGATATTTATATGGTAGTGTCATAATTGTACCTCATCAGCCTAGCGTCACGTCATTCCACTTCCTTTACTATTAGAAAGCGTGCGGAATGTCATTCAACAATTAACTTCAGCCTATGAGCAAGGCACACTAAGGCAATTCCACCAGGCTTTCTGATTAACCAATGCAGTAGGTCTTTCAAAATGTGGCTGCCAGGTAGAAAGAAAGCATGACGTTTTGTGAATTGCTTTGACTGGGGTTTGATATTACACTGTGAGACCAGATCAAATCCAAATGTAATAATATACTAAATGTAAATAATGTACACATGGATTTATTTATAGAACAGTTTCGCACAATTTCTTAACACTGAACCACAAGGCATATTTTAATATTCTACTCTAATCGTACCTATACCCATCCTTAGTTAGAACACAAGGAGTTACTGAACATCAGTTCACATACAAGATATTACTGGACTGTCACAATCGTCATGGGAAGAAGTGGACCAAAGCGCAGCGTGGTACGTGTTCATTCTATTTATTTATTTAATGAACACCGACAACAACAAAACAAATACGAACGTGACGTTCTGCAGGGCAAAATAACAACCAATGCAGAAATAAGATCCCACAAATGAAAGAGGGGAAAAGGACTGCCTAAGTATGATTCCCAATCAGAGACAACGATAGACAGCTGTTCCTGATTGAGAATCATTCCCGGCCAAAACAAAGAAATAGAAAGCATAGACTTCCCACCCGAGTCACACCCTGACCTTACAAACATAGAGAAAAAAGGATCTCTAAGGTCAGGGCGTGACACGGACAAGGCCAAAAGTTATTTTGGTTGTGGCCAGGGCATACGTTTTAGACTTGGCATCAGATTCATAATCATCAGCTTTTTTTTTTTTTGCCAGCTTGCACACAATCAAGTAAAAGGTTATGGGTTGTTGTTCTGCTAGACTATATCCTATCTGTTGATGGTGTTAATATCTGTTGAATGTTAATTAGGGGTATTTGTTACCACATCCTGTAAAACAGCATGTCTCTAACAAAACCGCACAAGCTAAATGTTTGTTCATGTTCGCTAATCTCCCCATCTGAAAAGCTCTATGTGATAGTCATCAACATCTTCCCTCTTTTGTTAACACACCGCAGTAAGTGTTACATCATCTCTGCAGAGTGAGATAACAGTCGTAAACTGCAATTTAAAAAAAATCTTAGTTAGATTTTTAGCTAGATATCTCTTACCATTAGAATGCATTGACTTATCTTACTAAGGTAAATTATCTTAGTGCTCTGGCAGATAATATTGCTTTGTTTAAGATACACTATCTTCAAGTTATTTGATCTTAATAAGACATCTTACCAAGACAAATGATCTTAGTGCACTGGCAGCTCATTTTTCCTACTTTAACCTAAACAAGGCTCGAAACAAGTCAGAATATTTTAAAACAATAAAAATAATCTAGATGCATATTCTGGATTAGCTAAGTCAACTCAAAACAAGTAAATGCATTTTCTTGGTGAGTGGGATCAACTCAAAAAAGCAATTATTTTACAATACAAAAAAAATCTAGGTAACATTTACATTGTTTGCAGTGTACGGAGAGTGTTTGTTCAACACAAACACTTATGCACATATAGCATAGGCCAGCTTCACATCTATTAGCTGGTAATGACAGTGTTCACTCTGAGCTGCCAACATGACATTAGGAAAATGACATGACTTTGACTTAAAGTAACAAGTCAAGTAATGTAAGGACCTCAATGACCTATTGGCTGGTCTGCCACTTTTGAGTTTCCAATCTGATATTTATATGACATGCATAATAGTATTTCATTACGAAGGTAATAATAACTTAGAGAAAGAGTTTACATGTTAGGGCCCATTGAACAAATGAAATTCAATGACTTGGAACAGAATGACAGTAAGAACTAGGATTTGATTTGAATCTCCCACACAACAGTTATTGCTGTTTCATAGAGTTTAGAGGCTGTGTTGTACTCTGTGGTCATGTGACAGGCACGAGGGGAAACAGGCGTCACCCCTGTGTGGGAGATTGTCAGAAAGAGAGATGTACAGAGGAGAAAGGGGGACAGAGGGAAGGATTATTTAGTTGATTTAGGGGCTTGTTACAGTAGAGTAACGTCAGTAAAGGGATGAAAGGTGTAGATCAGGACAGAGACAGACAGGTTTTATGAGAGCAGAGAGATCAAGTCAGATTTAGAGTTTGGGGTACCGAGGCAAGGCATGACAAACCGTACAGTTATAACACATTGAGACGAGGAGACCGAATTGAACACTACTAGAGGCCACTTTGGGGTTCAGGGATAAGGGTATAGGGACCAGGGGGAGAGTTTAGGGTTTATTTTAGTTTTTTGGGGGGTGGGGACAGGTGGAACGAGCAGCAGTCTCTTGATGAGTACAGCATTGCTGTCAGGAGTCATAGAACGAACAACCACAGAGATGGGGAACACATGGATTATAGGATTCATCTCTCTCCTGGCTATTTCTGCTACCTGGAGTTTGGAAACCGGTTTGGGCATCTCATTACTTCATTTTGTTTATCCGTCTGGTTTTGGTTTCTGTTGACTACCGCGTTAAGAGTTAAATTATTCATAAAACATTCAAAGCATTGCTATAGCTTTAATATGATTTGATGAAATATCATACAGTCAAAATCTGTATTTAATGACTGAATTATATAGCTCAAAACTATGCTCTGACTAGGGAGACCCTTGCTTTAAATTGTAGACTGTGTGGGCTGCTTGTTGAATCTCCGAGGGCTGACGATTACTGTGACATGAATTGAGAATTCTGCTCTGATTGTTATTTTGAGGTCAAACTAAAAACCAAGTCAGTGGAACAGATTTGAATGATTATAAAAAAATCTAATGGAACCTTTAAAAAAATAGTTCCATTTGATTCTACCAATGGAAGGAAAATGCAGAGTGCCACATAGTAAAGACTAGAATATGTGGGTGGTGGCATGCTTTACAGAGGAAGGAACACATGTTTTCTCCTGTGTTTGAGAGGAGATTGAGACAATGATACAGCTTTTCTCCATGATGGGGGGACTCTGAGGAGGAAGTGATATTACTAGTCAGGCACTGTATGGGGGTCGTGTGGCTTTCTGTAACCACCATAGAGGTTGCACCTGTCGAAAGTAAACATAGGCAATAATAAAGGAGCACGCTGTGACCCAGAAAAAAAAACACTTCAGAAAGTTCAGTAACCTAACAGTCAACCTTCCATGATATCATGTCTTAGGTATGACACGGGGGGTTGTTTAAGAAGTGGAAAGTATGGTTATAAGCATACCTACAGTATAGGTCTTGGAAGCTAGATACTGTATGTAATATTTTATTTCCTCACAAAAACAAAAATCTAAAATACTTTTACTAACAAACTAATGAACTTTTCAATAATGGCTGAAATAATATCACTGGACATTTATGTAAAGTCAATAATTAAGTCAACCTACTTCCCTTACTCAACACTTTTTCTGATGCTGAGCCTTATAATCAACTGTTTTGATTCACTCTTCTATCAGTCCCATGCTTCAATGATTGCTGGATTGTTGATTGTTCGTGCACTTGATGAAATCACTAACTGTGTATGCTAATGACTGCCACAACATTTTTCTGACATGCTACTGTATACCACTAACATGCACATTGTTCCGTCTCTCAGGACATAACAACCACATTTCTGTGACCTCTCACACTACCCCTCCTTCCACTTCAATTACATCTACAGAACTTCGACTGCATGGTAAAAACCATTATGTCTAACCAAACCTTCACTGGAGCCACTCTATTAGCCTAAACTTGCATGGGGTCACATTCATGTTAAGAGAAGAATGGAACTTTATTTTCAGAAGAGTAGAAAAAGGAAATGATCTGTATTAGTTTCCTGTTCCTGGGACGAGACCGGTTAGTCTGCATGACTCTCAGAGATAAGGCTTTTAGACCGGCATAGCCCAATCAAGCTTCTCAATATACTGTAGACCAGTCTTGTACATTTTTACAGTGGTATCAAAATATGATTTTCAGATACCATAGAATTCATTTGCATTCATGCATTTAGTCATATTTTTATTGATTTTGTATTCAATATTAAGTCTTTTAACATCATATTTCCCCAGTTACCAGAAGTGAAAATTTTCATCTAGGCCATGAGGTCATCTTAACGTGCTGCAATAAGACTTGGAATGAAATGATCTACACCATCTGGAAAATAGACCGAGGTGGAACGGTGTGTCAAATATCATCAGGTGTTAATGACCAACCTCTTGACTCATGCAATGATGGAAAAGTCATGCTAAACACAACCAGTGGTGAATCTTACCTACGCATTCCTGAGTTCTCAATCAGTGATGAGGGATTCTATTACTGTGAGTCAGTATACAGAGGAGGGAGCAACTCTGCAAACATTAAGGTATCAGTTATAGGTAAGAAACTGATTTTTCTATGCATTAATCTGTAGCCTAGATTTTAGGATTATGTGATGTATGTCATATTTTTATTCCAAGTTAGAGCAGCCTGTGTTGTGTAGTGTTGGACTATACAGTAGGGCTGATTCTTCCCGCCTTCCTACCCCCTGTGTGAACAGTAGCTCCTCCCACACTGTCTGCCTCGCTGGAGTGGGAGGGCAGTAAGAGGGTGGCTGTGTGTTTAGCTGAAGGGGGGAAACCAGCTGCCTCCATCTCCTGGAGGAACACATGGAACTCTACTTCAACCACAGCCGGCACTATAAAGACCATACAGAACCAAGACGGCTCCTACTCTGTGGAGAGACGGTTGGTCCTGCCTGATGTCATCCCTATGGGCAACCTGACCTGTGATGTCAGACATCCCTCCTGGGTTGAGGTGCATACTGTGACACTACCGATCCCTGAAGGTAGAGACTGCTATTGTGAACCACATTGTTTGGGTCTATAAAATGCAGGTTGGGCGGAAGGATACTTACTGTATGACTAATATATCAGTATTTTAGAATAGGAGTGAACATCATAGCTTTTTTTTGTCAGAATTATCAGATTATTATTATGAGGCATTATGAAGTATGGAAGTTGGGAGAGATAATTAACCCCAATTCTCAAATGTCTATTAGAGGACGTTACTGCATTGGCATATTATTTGAAATTAATGCATTGTGAATTTCACTGTGAACATGACTTAGAAGTGAAATCTCAATGTTTATCAGATTGAATGTAAATGAAATACAATGGGATGATAATAGGTTTATTATGACTATTATTATTTATAATTGTATCTCCCTTTCAGGGGCCTCAATACCCTGGCTACATGTCATCATCTCCGTGGTAACCATCAGTGTCATTATGGCTACTCTGGGTGGTTTATACTTCACACAAAAACACCTCTGCAGAATTAGGTATGAATACAAATTATTCCGTTTTTTTTTACATCATTAATGAATACAAATGTTTTTTTCAATATCATTGCTTGTGTAATAAAGAGCTTTATCTGTGTATTCACAGCCCCGCCACACCATCTGAGTCCAAGGCTCCTCATGTATGTAGAGTATACACCATATCCTGCATTATGTTTCATGTCTTAGCTGGCAGTTTACTGTAAATGGTGATGATTGTGTGTGTTTCTCTCTCAGTCACAGGACTATGTGGAGGAAGTAGAGCCCTATGCCAGCTACGTGCAGCGTGTCAACTCCATCTACAACTCCTCTGCAGACCTGTTTACATAACACCCACACACACACACACACACACACACACAGACAGGCAGACAGACAGACAGACAGACAGACAGACAGACAGACAGACAGGCAGACAGACAGACAGACAGACAGACAGACAGACAGACAGACAGACAGACAGACAGACAGACAGGCAGGCAGGCAGGCAGGCAGGCAGGCAGGCAGACAGACAGACAGACAGACAGACAGACAGACAGACAGACAGACAGACAGACAGACAGACAGACAGACAGACAGACAGGCAGGCAGGCAGGCAGGCAGGCAGGCAGGCAGGCAGGCAGACAGACAGACAGACAGACAGACAGACAGACAGACAGACAAACCTCTGTACACCACTCTTTACAAAGTTGGAGGTTGATGAAACTGAGGAAAGCCACAATGAGCCAGTAAATGACACAGGTAGATAATGGAGGACATGACGCAGAGCTTCAGGTAGGAGAGGAAACCCTCACAGATCACGCCGGCCTGTGGAGGCAGATGAAAAAGGGATTCCACCCAGCAGACGTGTGGCACCACTGCAGACACAGCCCCCACTCCCCCTGCATCTCTACCGAACCACAGGCCTCTGTCTCAATGATAACCTTGAGAACTTGCCTCACAACTCCTAAACTTTCCTTACAGATAACTATATAATAATGACATCCTGGAGACGTGAGAAGATGGCCAAAGATTAGACAGTTCTACAGAGATTTCTACAACCAAAGTGACATGTGGGCAGATCAGAGATGATCTTTCCAGTTTCCTAATTTGCACACTGAGAACTATGACTGTGTGTAGTCTGTGTGCAGTCTGTATACCACAGCTCTCATAACACACACGTTTGACTGTTCCCACACGCCTGTGTATCATCTGCTACTCGTGGGCAAGAGTGCAATTTTGAGATGTTTAATCAAAATCAAAATGTATATTACACTGAAGCATGATTACATTGTTTTTGTTTAGTTAATATTTATGATTGAATTTAAATATCATGTTTATTATATTTCTTTATAATAACAACAGATTATTTACATTAGAAACTTACACCCTGAGCTGATGGGAAAAGGACGTGAAGCACACACCACATTCTCTGTGGTTTGATTCAGGAGAGAATAGTTTGAATCTGAGAACTAACTTTACAACTAAGCTTTTTAATTGAGTCAGTTGCTTTCGATTTAGAAAATGTGTATGCTTGTTGCAGAGTGCCAATTATACTGTGACATTCGGTGGAGCCTCTATTTAAAATTGTCCTGGGCCTAATAGTAAAGACGTATAGACTAATAGACTAAAAGACTAATAGTATAGACTAAAAGACTAATAGTAAAAATGTATTACATTTTAATGTGGCATGAACACAACAACCATGTTGTCGTCTGTTTGTCAAACAAATCACTTCCAAAAGTAAGCTACTTGCCCACGTTCATCCTCCAAAATTCCAGAATCCAAACAGTGCACTGTGCTCACGCCATTTGATTTGTGGAAGGAGACATCTGTAGTGCTATTGGTAGTGCTACAGTTCCAGGGATGTGTCAGAAATTTTTTGGGGCCATTTTCACAGCCATAATCATGAGCGCAATAGCTGGAGGTGGTGCAAAAGGTCTGACTTTTGATGAATAAACAAGTTGTAAGTGTGATGAGGGCTTGGACACTCACTGGACAATCAACACATTCCATGGCTTAATACTGCATGTGTTTTTCTCAAGTTTTGTAGGTTATTGACTGTCTTTGCATTGTCATAAACTCCAATTCAGCTGGGGCACAGTATATTTTTGTTCTGGTCCATTGTGGATTGATACTACAGTTTATTATTTCGCGTACAATAACAAATAATAGCAACAGTAAAAAAAAAAATCCAGGACTCAATAGCCTATGTTTGGAGCGTTGGCAGTCAACATTGTTGTAATTGGCTTCAATGAGCCTACATGTCTTTACGCATCATACTTCACCTAAAATAAAAACTACTAAACTCCTGTAAATGTGTAAAGCTAACGAAAGCATACAGGTTGCAGTGGTGGGTGGTTTATGGGGCTTTGGTGACAAAACGGATGGCACTGTGACAGACTGCATCAAATTTGCTGATTAGAGTGTTGGAGGCTGTTTTGTAAATGACATCGCCAAAGTCAGGGATCGGTAGGATAGTCAGTTTTAGAGGGTATGTTTGGCAGCATGACCGTCCAGAGTAGTGATACTAAATTTACGCCTATACGTGTCAAATAAGCGTGTGCAAACGTGCTAAATAAACAGCTGCAAACGGTCCTTCACAAGCCAAATTAATGCCTACAGCTGCTAAATATATACCTACACATGCTAACTTAACCCGCTTTAATATGCTAATTTTACCAGCCAAATTCCCTAGCTCCTCCTTTCATTAAATCGGTGTACAGTCAGTTTGATGCAACAACACCACAATTGAAGATGGCGAGAAGGAACTTCCTTATCCGCTGCAAACAGACTCTAAATGACTACACTCGGCTTCTGCTCTCCGATAATCCTGAACCTGATGCCCTTCAGTCCACGTTAACAAGGTTGGTTTTTTAAAATACTATTATTACTTAATCATAAAATGTATCTGCTAGCTAACACAGAGGACGGATCTGTATATGGCTATGCAGCTATGTTGGAGGCTCAGACACTGAGACAGCAGTGTAAGTAATTTAGGCCTACAGTATGTGTTGCTAATATTGTAAATCTGATTACGCCAAGGGAGTAGATATTTTGTTGTAATGAATGCTGGTATTTATGGGACCACGCAACCGTCATACCGCTCAGGAAGGAGACGCGTTCTGTCTCCTAGAGATGAACGTACTTTGGTGCGAAAAGTGCAAATCAGAACAACAGCAAAGGACCTTGTGAAGATGCTGGAGTAAACAGGTACAAAGGTATCTATATCCACAGTAAAAACGAGTCCTATATCGACACAACCTGAAATGACGCTCAGCAAGGAAGAAGCCAACGCTCCAAAACCGGCATAAAACATCTGACTACGGTTTGCAACTGCACATGGGGACAAAGATCGTACTTTTTGGAGAATTGTCCTCTGGTCTGATAAAACAAAAATAGAACTGTTTGGCCATAATGACCATTGTTATGTTTGAAGGAAAAAGAGGGATGCTTGCAAGCTGAAAAACACCATCCCAAGTGTGAAGCACCGGGGTGGCAGCATCATGTTGTGGGGGAGCTTTGCTGCAGGAGGGACTGGTGCACTTCACAAAATAGATGGCATCCTGAGGGAGGAGAATTATGTGGATATATTGCAGCAACATCTCAAAACATCAGTCAGGAATTTAAAGCTTGGTCACAAATAGGTCTTCCAAATGGACAATGATCCCAAGCAAACTTCCAAAATTGTGGCAAATTGGCTTAAGGAGAACAAAGTCAAGGTATTGGAGTGGCCATCACAAAGCCCTGACCTCAATCTTATGGAACATTTGTGGGCAGAACTGAAAAAGCGTGCAAGGAGAACTACAAACCTGGCTCAGTTGTACTAGCTAGGAGGAATGGGCCAAAATTCACCCAACTTATTGTGGGAAGCTTGTGGAAGGCTACCCGAAACGTTTGACCCAAGTTAAACAATTGAAAGGCAATGCTACCAAATACTAATTGAGTGTATGTAAACTTCTGACCCACTGGGAATGTGATGAAAGAAATAAAAGCTGAGATAATTCATTCTCTCTACTATTATTCTGACATTTCACATTCTTAAAATAAAGTGGTGATCCTAACTGACCTTAGACAGAGAATTTTTACTAGGATTAAATGTCAGGAATTGTGCAAAACTGAGTTTAAATGTATTTGGCTAAGGTGTATGTAAACTTCCGACTTCAACTGTATGTTATACGACTATATACTTCAATTAGATATGAATTATTGGCGAGGTATTCAAACGGTGACTGTTGCACTCTGGTCACATGCTTCATGTGATTAAAATAGGAAAATATAGGCTAACTGCATATATATTCTTTGTGTTGATGAAAATAATAACTGACTGATTTATTTGTAATTTTTTATTTATTTAAATGTTATTTTGGAGTGGGGTTTGTGGTTGCACTCGTCTCCATGCCCGGTGTCTCGAGGCGGGTGGGGTCGAGCGCACCTGCTGTCAACTTGTATGGAGCAGAATTGGATTTTCACTGATATTTGATTAAGAAGCCAGCTGTTATGAACAAATCTCTTTTCTTTCTTAATTTTATTGTGTTCTTATTAAACTATGAGCTTGCTTGTTTGAGGGAAGTTTGTAATGATGCATTTTCCTTTCTCCTCCCAAGCCCAATGTTGTTATTATGACTTTATCATTGTTATTATTAGGCTATAATTAATTTATCAAATAGTAAATTACCTGTTTTAATTGAACTTTCATTTTGAAAAATGTCTCCAGGAAGGCAGATGGTTACATGGTAGCTAATGATAAAATCTAAACATTCATTTGGACACAATGGAAGATGCTCATAGTAGACAATGACCTAGACCACGTTATGTTTATTTCCAGATGCGGTCAATGTCTTGTAGCTTTTTTTTTTTTTTTTTTTTTTAATTGGTTACCTTAATTATGGTTTCAAAATGTAAGGTTAGAATTGGGAGGATTGAGAGGTTGCGTCCATGCGTCTCAGCTCAGTGAACGGTTTGGGCAAGAGAAATTATTTGAATTTTCAAGACTTCACCTCCATGCCGGCTTCAGTATCATGTACTGATTTAATCTTTGACAGGTGTTTTTAACTTATGTAAAGTTGGATGTATATGTTTTGTTTATATCTTAATGTTTGACAAATGTGTATTTATTAAGGATCCCCATTAGCTGTTGCCTTGAGCAGCTAGTCTTCCTGGGGTCCAGCGACATTATTAAGGTAGTCATATACAATAAAAAATATTACATGACATTTAATTTCATAACACTTTTCACAACACATTAAGTGTGTGCCCTAAGGCCACTACTCTACTATCACATATCTACAATACAAAATCTATGTGATGTGTGTAGAGTGAGTGTGTTATCATGTGTATGCATGTCTCTGTGTCTTTGTGTCTGTGTCTTCACGGTCACCGTTGTTCCATAAGTTGTCACACCCTGATCTGTTTCACCTGTCCTTGTGCTTGTCTCTACCCCCCTCCAGGTGTCGCTCATCTTCCCCATTATTCCCTGTGTATTTATACCTGTGTTCTATGTTTGTCTGCTGCCAGTTCGTCTTGTTTGTCAAGTCAAACAGTGGTTTGTCTCAGCTCCTGCTTTTTCCCAGTCTCTCGTTTTCTCGCACCCCTGGTTTTGACCTTTGCCTGTCCTGTCTTTAAGCCCTCCTGCCTGACCACTCTGCCTGCCGTCCTGTGCCTTTGCCCCTAACCTGGATTACCGACCTCTACCTGACCTGAGCCTGCCTGCCGTCCTGTGCCTCTACTCTACTCTGGATTATCGACCCCTACCTGCCTTGACCTGTCGTTTGCCTGCCCCTGTTGCTGTAATACACATTGTTACTTCAACAGTCTGCATTTGGGTCTTACCTGAAACGTGATATAAGATGTGTTTTCTATTTTTTTCCTCATTATATTGCTTGCATCAGTTACCTGATGTAGCCATGGCTCTATGTAACACTGTGCACCTCCCATAATAATCTCTGGACTTTGAGACTGTAAAGAGACCTCGGGTGGCATGTCTTGTGGGGTATGCATGGGTGTCTGAGCTGTGTTAGTAGCTAGTAGTTTAAACAGACAGCTCAGCATGTCAATACATGTCAAAACAAGTAGTGATGAAGTAAATCTTTCCTCTCCTTTGAGCCATGAGAGGTTGACATACAAATGATTAATGTTAGCTCGCTGTGCACATTGAAGGGCCAGCCATGCTGCTCTGTTCTGAGCCAATTGTCATTTTCCTAAGTTCCTTTTTGTGGCACCTGACCACACAACTGGACTGTTGTCCAGGTGGAACATAACTAGGACCTGCTTTGTTGATTTTGTTAAAAAGGCAGAGCAGCGCTTTGTTATAGACAGCTTACTCTTAGCTACTGTTGCATCAACATGCTTTCACCATGACAATTCACAATCCAGGGTTACGCCAAGCTGTTTAGTCACTTCAACTTGCTCAATTTCCACATAATTCACTACACTTAGTTGAGGTTTAGTGAATGCTTTGTCCCAAATACAATGCTTTTAGTTTTTGAGATATTTGGGACTAACTTATTTCTTGAAACTCATTCTGAAACTGAGCGTTGCAGTAATTTTACAGACTGTAGTAGCTGACGTGTTTAATGTTGAGTCATCACATAGACACGCTTTACTCAAAGCCAATGGCATGTCATTAAAGATTGAAAAAAGTAAGGGGCTTCATAGCTGCCCTGGTGAAATCCTGACTCTATCTGGATTATGTTGGAGAGTCTGCCATTATTAAAGAACACCCTTTGCGTTCTGTTAGACAGGTAACTTTTTATCCACAATATAACGGGGGGTGTAAAGCCATAACACAAGTTTTTTCCAGCAGCAGATAGTGTCAAAGGTTGAAGTCTAACAAAACAGCCCCCACAAACATTTTTACCATCAATTTCTTTCAGCCAATCATTAGTCATTTGGGTAAGCACCATGCATGTTGAATGTCCTTCCATATAAGTGTGCTGAAGGTCTGTTTGCAATTTGTTTACTGTAAAATAACATTGTGTCTGGTCAAACACCAACAGGCTGATTGGTCAAATCAAATTGTATTGGTCACATACACATGGTTAGCAGATGTTAACGTGAGTGTAGCGAAATGCTTGTGCTTCTAGTTCCGACAGTGCAGTAATATCTAACAAGTAATCTAACAATTCCACAAAAACAACTACCTTTACACACAAATGTTAAGGGATGAAATAAGAATATGTACATATAAATATATGGATGAGCGATGGCCGAGCGGCATAGGCAAGATGCAATAGATGGTATAAAATACAATATATACATATGAGATAAGTAATGTAAGATTTTTACACATTATTAACGTGGCATTATTTAAGGTGACTACTGATTCATTTATTAAATTGGCCAATGATTTGAGTCTGTATGTAGGCAGCAGCCTCTGTGTGTTAGTGATGGCTGCTTAACAGTCTGATGGCCTTGAGATAGAAGCTGTTTTTCAGTCTCTGTGTCCCAGCTTTGATGCACCTGTACAGACCTTACCTTCTGGATGGTAGTGTGGTGAACAGGCAGTGGTTTGGGTGGTTGTCATTGATGATCTTATTGGCCTTCCTATGACATGACAAGCCACATTTCTTCAGCCTCCTGAGGTTGAAGAGGCGTGTTGCGCCATTTTCACCACACTGTCTGTGTGGGTGGAGTATTTCAGTTTGTCCGTCATGTGTAAGCCTAGGAACTTAATACTTTCCACCTTCTCCACTACTGTCCCGTCGACGTGGATAGAGGGGGGTGCTCCCTCTGCTGTTTCCTGAAATCTACGATCAATCATGTCCTTTGTTTTGTTTGATGTTGAGTGAGAGGTTGTTTTCCTGACATCACACTCCGAGTGCCCTCATCTCCTCGCCCTCGTCTCGTCGTTGTTGAAAATCAAGCCCACTACTGTTGTATCATCTGAAAATTTGATGATTGAGTTGGAGGCGTTCATGGCCACGCAGTCTTGGGTGAACAGGGAGTACAGGAGGGGGCTGAGCACGCACCCTTGTGTGCCCCAGTGTTGAAGATCAGCGAAGTGGAGATGTTGTTTCCTACCTTCACCACCTGGGGGTGGCCCGTCAGAAAGTCCAGGATCCAATTGCACAGAGATGGATGAGACCCAGGGCCTCAAGCGTAATTATGAGCTTGGCGAGTACTATGGTGTTGAATGCTGAGCTGTAGTCAATGAACAACATTTTTACATAGGTATTCTTGTTGTCCAGATGGGATAGGGCAGTGTGCAGTGTGATGGCGATTGCATCGTCTGTGGACCTGTTGGGGCGGTATGCAAACTGAAATGGGTCTAGGGTGGCAGGTAAGGTGGAGATGATATGATCCTTGACTAGTCTCTCAAAGCACTTTATGATGACAGAAGTGAGTGCTATGGGGCGGTAGTCATTTAGTTCAGTTATCTTTGCTTTCTTTGGTACAGGAACAATGGTGGCCATCTTGAAGTGGGGACAGCAGACTTGGATAGGGAGTGATTGAATATGTCCATAAACACACCAGCCAACTGGTCTGCACATGCTCCGAGGGTGACCTAGGGATGCCTTCTGGGCCAGCAGCCTTGCAAGGATTAACACGTTTAAATGTCTTACGTCAGCCATGGAGAAGGAGAGGGGTGGGGGCATAGTCCTTGGTAGCGGTCTGCGTCGGTGGCACTGTATTATCCTCAAAGCATGCAAAGAAGGTGTTTAGTTTGTCTGGAAGCAAGATGTCGATGTCCGTGATGTGGCTGGTTTTCTTTTTGTAGTCCGTGACTCCACTTTGTCCCTATACCGACATTTCGCTTGTTTGATTGCCTTGAGGAGGGAATAACTGCACTGTTTATATTCTGCCAAATTCCCCGACATCTTTCCATGTTTTAATGTTCTGGTAGAATTTAGGTAGCCTTTTTTCTCTAATCCTTATCTGTTATTTGAGTCAGTAAAGGGTGCTTTATTATTATTGGGTAGAATAATTACTTTTGCTTCCCTCAATGCCTGAAGGCACACACTTTATTGTAGGAGTAGATTGAAGATATGGCAAATAGGAGTGGCAATATCGTCCACTATTATCCTCAGTAATTTTCCATCCAGGTTGTCAGACCCAGGTGGGGCTATCATTGTTGATAGACAACAATATTTTTTTCACCACACTCACTTTTCGGAATTCAAAATTACAATCCTTGTCTTTCATCATTTGGTCAGTTATACTTGGATGTGTAATGTCAGCGTTAAATTTGCTAATCTTGCAGATGAAAAAATAATTAAAGTAGTTGGGAATATCAGTGGGTTTTGTGATGAATGAGCCATCTGATTCATTGAATGATGGAGCTGAGTTTGCATTTTTGCCAAAAATGTAATTTAAGGTGCTCCAAAACGTTGTACTGTCATTATTTATATAATTATCTTTGTATAGTTTGTGTGAAATTTTCTCAGATGGATCTCATTGCTCTTTCATTGCTTGTTGCGAATCTTGTAACAACGACAAACATCCATGAGTGATTTAAAGGTAACTACAATTAATTTGAAAGAATTGAAGAAGAATTAAAACGTAAACAAATATTGTCTCAGCTTAAAAGAGAAAAGGTATAGATTACACTTCTACAGGAGACACATATGACTAACTTGGAACATTAGAAATTAAAGCGAGACTGAATATTCAAAGTCTTTTATTCGTCGTATAATTAGAAAAGCAGAGGGGCTACCATTCTTATCCACAAAAATATCCCTTATACACTGGATAAGATTGTTATAGATTCTGAAGGTAGATATGTTATTATTACTGACTTTCTGTATGGCAAGCATGTCTGGCTGGGATCAATTTACAGACACCATTCTGTGTTTGAGGAGGAGACTACAATTGTCCATTGAACCCACTGGTCGATTAAAAAACCTCCCAACCAGAAAGTATCTAGGAAAACGAAGGTTATGTAGTAGTGGTGTGTGCGTAAAATCACTGAGGAGGCCAAGCCAGTAGAAAAGCTATATTACAACATATGTTGTGATAATTGCGTAGTTTCCTCTATAACCCATTTGTTCATACTAGGGTTGAATGGCGGGAACCCGGTTACCAAGATTTACCAGGATTTATCACCCAAAACCACTTTCTTTTCCAAGGATACATTTCTGCGAGAAACCGGTAAATTATAATAAATTATTTAGTTGAACAGCATGGCGTGAAATGGAACTGTTAAATTATATGCAATGTCTAAATCTGGCTTCTCTATGGCCTCTGCATGATGAATCAACGATCAGGGTGGGAACAGACAGCCCATCTCAGTATGGAGTGCAGTTCACAATACATGTAGACCTATCATCTCATCATGGTTACTTTTTTTGTGGCAGGTACAGTGGTTCCTCAATTAAAGGTTTTGAGATTATGCAGTGGGATTTCGGAGATACTTCGTGGTTTAGTACATTACCCTGCGTCACTACTTCATTGCTCCTGACCACCGCAAGGGAGAGTTAGAGCACTGATTATGCTTTTGGGTCCCAAGGCGCTAATGTGTCTCTACCTGAATGGATGCTGTCAATAAATGGGCTATATAAACCAAATAGAAACTGATAATTGTGCACGACTTCAAAATTCAATTTCAATGAACTGAATGATGAGGGTGAAGAAGGTGATTGAATTTTGAACACTAGTGTAAGAATTACTATTCCTCTGTCTTTGCACGCACACCCGAAAAAATACACATCTTTTTTTGTTTCTACTTGGTCAGAAGAAGCTGTAACTGGACTGTTGCGTAACTGTTGTTACACTAAGGTTTTTCATCTAAGAGAAAATAAAATGTTCTATTATATTCCATGATATTCTTAAGATATACAGTTGATGTCAGTAGTTTACATACAGTACACCTTAGCAAAATACATTTGAACTCATTTTTTTCACAATTCCTGATATTTAATCCTAGTAAAACTTCCCTTTTAGGTAATGTAGGATCACCACTTTATTTTAAGAATGTGAAATGTCAGAATAATAGTAGAGAGAATGATTTAATTCAGCTTTTATTTCTTTCATCACATTCCCAGTGGGTCAGAAGTTTACATACACTCAATTAGTGTTTGTAGCATTGGCTTTCAATGGGTCAAACGTTTCGGGTAGCCTTCCACAAGCTTCCCACAATAAATTGGGTGAATTTTGGCCCATTCCTCCTGCCCACAAATGTTCCATAAGTTTGAGGTCAGGGCTTTGTGATGGCCACTCCAATACCTTGACTTTGTTGTCCTTAAGCCAATTTGCCACAACTTTGGAAGTATGCTTGGGGTCATTGTCCATTTGGAAGAATCGTTCGCGACCAAGCTTTAACTTCATGACTGATGTTGGTTCAATATATCCACATAATTCTCCTCCCTCAGGATGCCATCTATTTTGTGAAGTACACCAGTCCCTCCTGCAGCAAAGCTCCCCCACAACATGATGCTGCCACCCCCGTGCTTCACGGTTGGGATGGTGGTCTTTGGCTTGCAAGCCTCCCCCTTTTTACTCAAAACATAACGATGGTCATTATGGCCAAACAGTTCTATTTTTGTTTCATCAGACCAGAGGACAATTCTCCAAAAAGTACGATCTTTGTCCCCAAGTGCAGTTGCAAACCGTAGTCAGATTTTTTATGCCGGTTTTGGAGCAGTGGCTTCTTCCTTGCTGAGCGGCCTTTCAGCTTGTGTCGATGTAGGACTCGTTTTACTGTGGATATAGATACCTTTGTACCTGTTTCCTCCAGCATCTTCAAATCAAATTTTATTTGTCACATACACATGGTTAGCAGATGTTAATGCGAGTGTAGCGAAATGCTGTTGTTCTGATTTGCACTTTTCGCACCAAAGTACGTTCATCTCTAGGAGACAGAATGCGTCTCTTTCCTGAGTGGTATGACGGCTGCGTGGTTCCATGGTATTTATACTTGCATACTATTGTTTGTACAGATGAATGTGGTATCTTCAGGCATTTGGAAATTGCTCCCAAGGATGAACCAGACTTGTGTACAATTTTTTGGGGCTAATTTATTTTTATTTTCCCATGATGTCAAGCAAAGAGGCACTGAGTGTGAAGGTAGGCCTTGCAGTACACCACCAATTGAATAAATTATGTCAATTAGCCTATCAGAAGCTTCTGAAGCCATTACATCATTTTCGGGAATTTTAAAAGCTGTTTAAAGGCACAGTCAACTTAGTGTATGCAAACTTCTGACCCACTGGAATTGTGATACAGAGATTTATAAGTGAAATAATCTGTAAACAATTGTTGGAAAAATGACTTGTGTCATGCACAAAGTAGATGTCCTAACCGACTTGCCCAAACTATAGTTTGTTAACAATAAATTTGTGTAGTGGTTGAAAAACGAGTTTCAATGACTACAACATAAGTGTATGTAAACTTCCGACTTCAACTGTAAATGTTAATTGCATTTTTTTTATCACAGAAACACTGAGCAAATATGGAAAGAATAGATTTTGAAATGTTAATTCTATAAAGCAGCCTGTGTAATCATCTGCCAGAGAGTAGCCCCAATCGGCCCGAGTCCCAAGTAATACATTTGGGCCAGATAACACTGGATTTGGCCCGAGCTCAATCCCCGCATCCTATCCATAAGTAATATTGCTGAAGGTGGCCCAGACTCGGGCCACATGATGTCGGCTGAGTCTGACTCTCAGCCGAGTGCCCCGACTCTCAGCCGGAATCGGTCCAGTTCCACTGTGCTAGCTGGGTATCCTATGTATTGGATAACGACACAATTATTTGGGATTTTTTGGGCTTGGGCTCATTAAATGTCTTTAATGTAGGGCTCATAAAATGTATTTAATGTATGGCTCATCAGGCTCAGGGAGCATCAGGCTTGATTTTTTAAATCAAAGCTCTACTCAAATCCAAACATGGGCCTATTTCTTTGCTTTATTACGTTTTTGAATGACACTTCATGGTTACCTGGGAGAAAAGTGATTTATTCTCGGGATGGAACATTTGTAAAATACAGGGAAAATATTCAACCCTAGTTCATATGCCACCGTGATATGCAGTACAATAAGGCCGTGACAACCAAAAGAGAACAATCACACAATGGCAGAATAATTTCAACGACACTGTCCCGTTCTGACCATAGTTCTGTTATTTTATTATTTGTTTTAGTATGGTCAGGGCGTGAGTTGGGGTGGGCAGTCTATGTTTGTTTTTCTATGTTGGTTTTTGTGTTCGGCCTAGTATGGTTCTCAATCAGAGGCAGGTGTCGTTAGTTGTAGCCTGGGTTTCACTTTTGCTTGGTGGGTGTTTGTTTCCGTGTGATTGTTTGTTGCCACACGGTACTGTTTCGGTTTCGTTCATGTTCACGTTTATTGTTTTGTATTTCACAGTGTTCAGTTTATGTCTGTAAATAAACATTATGGACACTTACCATGCTGCGCATTGGTCCTCCGATCCTTCTCGCTACTCCTCCTTAGAAGAGGAGGAAGAATGCCGTTACAGACACATACGTTTGTTTCATCACAAAACCAGAAAGCAACATCTGTCTGGTGAAGTCTACAAATCAAATATTGCATACAAACAGTTATATCACCTGTAGCGTGGTCAAGAAAGTTAATGTTTTCAACAGTTTTCTAAACAACTAGTGATTTAGAACCACAGAGTTACCGCAAGTCAGCACAGACAACAGGAGCACTGCCTCCGCTATTCCAGCACCATTTACACTTAAACATTTAAACATCATCAAATCAATAAAGCTATGTATGCTTAGTTTAATACACAGAAAACAAACTTTAAAATGCCAAAAACTATTTAGTCCAATCAATGTTGCTAAATATCATGTGGCTGTCCATGGTACTAATTTATTTTATTATACTGCACACACGCACAGAAATCAGTACCATCGACGGTCACATGATATTTAGCAACATTGGTTGGACTAAATCCTTTTTGAGTGTGTGTATGTGCAAGTAAAACAAAAATGTTGACTCATCCTATTTGTAGATTAGTTGACTAGCCAATGCCATCCTCCTCTCTTTCATGTTGGCAAAACAGTCTATGGCTCTGACATAGTGTACAATTATTTTGTTGTCATTGGCTACCTAGCTAAAATGCTTGCTAGCCTGACTTCCTAGAATGTGCAACAATGAACAGACTAAGTTAGCTAGCTAGCTAGTTAATGTGAGCCTACTAGGCTATATCTAGGCTACATATTGAATATCAATCATCTCAGGCCAGTGGCACAACATTTTAACTTATGATTAGATCAAAATAGGCGTCATAATCATTGGAATGTACAGTCAAAGCCACAAGTCCAAATCTCTATATCCATCCATGTCTTAGGAGAGGGCTGATTTAGCTAGCTAGCTACTGCAAGACATCAACACATGCAGACCAGAAAGATACCATTTTTTCTGAAATTGACCTTTTGCTGATGGGCAAATTATTTTATAATGATTTTTATCAAAGGAGGCCAAATGCTGCTTTCATCAATCAATCAAATGCTGCTTTCATCAATCAATCAAATGCTGCTTTCATCAATCAATCAAATGCTGCTTTCATCAATCAATCAAATGCTGCTTTCATCAATCAATCAAATGCTGCTTTCATCAATCAATCAAATGCTGCTTTCATCAATCAATCAAATGCTGCTTTCATCAATCAATCAAATGCTGCTTTCATCAATCAATCAAATGCTGCTTCCATCAATCAATCAAATGCTGCTTCCATCAATCAATCAATCAAATGCTGCTTTCATCAATCAATCAAATGCTGCTTTCATCAATAATAAAATGCTGCTTTCATCAATCAATCAAATGCTGCTTTCATCAATCAATCAAATGCTGCTTTCATCAATCAATCAAATGCTGCTTTCATCAATCAATCAAATGCTGCTTTCATCAATCAATCAAATGCTGCTTTCATCAATCAATCAAATGCTGTGGCGACAACATGTTATAATCTTTTGGTCGAGGCAGCATCAGATACATGGGCTACACATACTGAGATAGATGGGTTCTGTTTCCCTGTCCAGACAGCATCAGATACATGGGCTACACATACTGAGATAGATGGGTTCTGTTTCCCTGTCCAGACAGCATCAGATACATGGGCTACACATACTGAGATAGATGGGTTCTGTTTCCCTGTCCAGACAGCATCAGATACATGGGCTACACATACTGAGATAGATGGGTTCTGTTTCCCTGTCCAGACAGCATCAGATACATGGGCTACACATACTGAGATAGATGGGTTCTGTTTCCCTGTTCAGACAGCATCAGATACATGGGCTACACATACTGAGATAGATGGGTTCTGTTTCCCTGTTCAGACAGCATCAGATACATGGGCTACACATACTGAGATAGATGGGTTCTGTTTCCCTGTTCAGACAGCATCAGATACATGGGCTACACATACTGAGATAGATGGGTTCTGTTTCCCTGTTCAGACAGCATCAGATACATGGGCTACACATACTGAGATAGATGGGTTCTGTTTCCCTGTCCAGACAGCATCAGATACATGGGCTACACATACTGAGATAGATGGGTTCTGTTTCCCTGTCCAGACAGCATCAGATACATGGGCTACACATACTGAGATAGATGGGTTCTGTTTCCCTGTTCAGACAGCATCAGATACATGGGCTACACATACTGAGATAGATGGGTTCTGTTTCCCTGTCCAGACAGCATCAGATACATGGGCTACACATACTGAGATAGATGGGTTCTGTTTCCCTGTTCAGACAGCATCAGATACATGGGCTACGCATACTGAGATAGATGGGTTCTGTTTCCCTGTCCAGACAGCATCAGATACATGGGCTACACATACTGAGATAGATGGGTTCTGTTTCCCTGTTCAGACAGCATCAGATACATGGGCTACACATACTGAGATAGATGGGTTCTGTTTCCCTGTTCAGACAGCATCAGATACATGGGCTACACATACTGAGATAGATGGGTTCTGTTTCCCTGTCCAGACAGCATCAGATACATGGGCTACACATACTGAGATAGATGGGTTCTGTTTCCCTGTTCAGACAGCATCAGATACATGGGCTACACATACTGAGATAGATGGGTTCTGTTTCCCTGTTCAGACAGCATCAGATACATGGGCTACACATACTGAGATAGATGGGTTCTGTTTCCCTGTTCAGACAGCATCAGATACATGGGCTACACATACTGAGATAGATGGGTTCTGTTTCCCTGTTCAGACAGCATCAGATACATGGGCTACACATACTGAGATAGATGGGTTCTGTTTCCCTGTCCAGACAGCATCAGATACATGGGCTACACATACTGAGATAGATGGGTTCTGTTTCCCTGTCCAGACAGCATCAGATACATGGGCTACACATACTGAGATAGATGGGTTCTGTTTCCCTGTTCAGACAGCATCAGATACATGGGCTACACATACTGAGATAGATGGGTTCTGTTTCCCTGTCCAGACAGCATCAGATACATGGGCTACACATACTGAGATAGATGGGTTCTGTTTCCCTGTTCAGACAGCATCAGATACATGGGCTACGCATACTGAGATAGATGGGTTCTGTTTCCCTGTCCAGACAGCATCAGATACATGGGCTACACATACTGAGATAGATGGGTTCTGTTTCCCTGTTCAGACAGCATCAGATACATGGGCTACACATACTGAGATAGATGGGTTCTGTTTCCCTGTTCAGACAGCATCAGATACATGGGCTACACATACTGAGATAGATGGGTTCTGTTTCCCTGTCCAGACAGCATCAGATACATGGGCTACACATACTGAGATAGATGGGTTCTGTTTCCCTGTTCAGACAGCATCAGATACATGGGCTACACATACTGAGATAGATGGGTTCTGTTTCCCTGTTCAGACAGCATCAGATACATGGGCTACACATACTGAGATAGATGGGTTCTGTTTCCCTGTTCAGACAGCATCAGATACATGGGCTACACATACTGAGATAGATGGGTTCTGTTTCCCTCGCTCTGATGATTTCTCCGGTGAGATTCAGACACTTTCAAATTGCTGGAAAATTAGGAAAACACAGAGAGAGACGAAATAGAAATAATTGTAATATTTTAATTCATTTATTGGTGAAATATTTGTGGAAGCCTGGCTTCCCTTGGCAGCCATGAATACACACCACTGAAGGGTATGCATAATATTTGTAATGATTTCTGTTTGCACGATGCCTGGGTGATTATGTATCCAAATGAGAAGGAATTGACTACTTGTATAACTTCACAACTGTTTTTAGAACGAACACAGGCTTGTGATATCATATGTTTGTCGGAGCATTACCAAGTCAGCATAGTAATTTACCCACTTTACAGGGATCCATCGAACGGAAGGTGGTGTTGAACCCTATGCCATTCAACACACCTGAAGTCACTGTCTTTTTAAATAATCAATGGAATATGCATATGGAGAATAAAGACAGCCCCTGACATCTCTCCTTCAATAATTTGGGAAGCATGCAAGCCAGTTATGAGAGAGAATATAAAAAAACATTTAAACTACAGTTGGAGTTCGAGTTAAAAGTAAGGCAACTTAAAGATTAAATTTAAAGGACTTCCTCCTCTTCAAAGAATTACAAGCCGCAAGATCAACATTAGACCAACTGTTTACAGAGAAAGCAGAAGCATCTATTTTCCAGGCTATACACAGGTTATATGAACATGGAAATAAAACAAGTCAACTCCTCTCAAGACTGTCAAAGAATATAACTGCACCACGCTAATATCAGGGGTGGAACAATTCACCATTGGGAAATAAATACCATTATGAGGGACTACTGTCACTCTACAGCTCAGACCAGCAATCATTTGGCTGACATGCAATCCTTTTTGGATAAACTATCTCTCACAACAATTCATGTGGGAGACAGATCATTTTTATGCAAGGAGATATCCAAAGAAGAAATAATTAAATTAAAATTAAAATCCTTAAAAATGGGAAATCGCCACCCCCAGGTGGTGAGGGTAGGTAGCAACACATCTGCCACGCTGATCCTCAACACCAGAGCCACCCAGGGGTGCGTGCTCAGTCCCCTCCTCTACTCCCTGTTCACCCACGACTGCATGGCCAGGCACGACTCCAACACCATCATTAAGTTTGCAGACGACACAACAGTGGTAGTAGGCCTGATCACCGACAACGACGAGACAGCCTATAGGGAGGAGGTCAGAGGAGGTCAGAGACCTGGCCGGGTGGTGCCAGAATAACAACCTATCCCTCAACGTAACCAAAACTAAGGAGATGATTGTGGACTACAGGAAAAGGAGAACTGAACACCCCCCCATTTTCATTGATGGGGCTGTAGTGGAGCAGTTTGAGCACTTCAAGATCCTTGGTGTCCACATCACCAACAAACTAGAGTGGTCCAAACACACCAAGACAGTCGTGAAGAGGGCAGACAAAGCCTATTCCACTCAGGAAACTAAAAAGATTTGGCATGGGTCCTCAGATCCTCAAAAGGTTCTACAGCTGCAACATCGAGAGTATCCTGCCTGACAGGTTGCGTCACTGCCTGGTACGGCAATTGCTTGGCCTCCGACCGCAAGGCACTACAGGGGGTAGTGCGTACGGCCCGGTACATCCCTGGGGCCAAGCTTCCTGCCATCCAGGACCTCTACACCAGGCGGTGTCAGAGGAAGGCCCTAAAAATTGTCAAAGACCCCAGCCACCCCAGGCATAGACTGTACTCTCTAATACCGCATGGCAAGCGGTACCGGAGTGTCAAGTCTAGGACAAAAAGGCTTTTCAACATTTTTTTCTTCCAAGCCATGACTCCTGAACAGGTAATCAAAAGGCTACCCGGACTACTTGCATTGTGTGACCGCCCAATCCCCCCAACCCATCTTTTATGCTGCTGCTACTCTCTGTTTATCATATCTGCATAATCAGTTTAACTATACATTCATGTACATACTACCTCAATTGGCCCGACCAACCAGTGCTCCCACACATTGACTAACCGGGCTATCTGCATTGAGTCCCGCCCCCCGCCCCCCACCACCCGCCAACCCCTCTTTTACGCTACTGCTACTCCCTGTTTATCATATATGCATAGTCACGTTAATCATATCTACATGTACATACTACCTCAATCAGCCCGACTAACCGGTGCCTGTATGTAGCCTCGCTACTTTTATAGCCTCGCTACTGTCATTTTTTACTGTCTTTTTACAGCTTTTTTATTTCTTTACTTACCTATTGTTCACCTAATACTTTTTTGCACTGTTGGTTAGAGCCTGTAAGTAAGCATTTCACCGTAAGGTCTACTATACCTGTTGCATTCGGCGCATGTGACAAATAAACTTTGATTTGATTTGAACTCCCCAGGACCTGATGGGTTTGGACAAGAGTTTTGTAAGAATTGTCAGGATTTCATAACGGAACTACTTTTCAGAATGTATACATATTCCTTTAATATTGCACTCATTCTTAAGAAGAAAAAACCTCAGCTGAAAACTGCCCCAGATTTAGTGTCCTTTATTAGTAAGATCTTATCTAAGATCCTAGCTAGGAGACTAGAGAGATTTCTACCAA
Organism: Oncorhynchus mykiss; assembly: GCF_013265735.2. Taxonomy (NCBI): domain Eukaryota; kingdom Metazoa; phylum Chordata; class Actinopteri; order Salmoniformes; family Salmonidae; genus Oncorhynchus; species Oncorhynchus mykiss. The sequence continues at coordinate 68,196,816 of NC_048567.1, forward strand.
CTTTAATAAAGCTGGACCAAACTGGTTTTATAAAGCAAAGGCATTCATTTAGGAATGTCAGACGTCTCCTCTGCATAAGACAACACTCTAAGCAGTCACAACATAGTGCTGTGTCTCTATCATTGGATACCGAGAAGGCATTAGAGTAGATTGTCATACCTATGGAAAGTACTTAAAACCTCTTCGGGCTAGGGGGCGGTATTTTCACGTCCGGATGAAAAGCGTGCCCAAAGTAAACTGCCTGCTACTCAGGCCCAGAAGCTGGGATATGCATATAATTGGTAGATTTGGATGAAAAACACTAAAGTTTCTAAAACTGTTAAAATAATGTCTTTGAGTATTACATAACTTATTTGGCAGGCGAAACCCAGAGGACAAACCATCCAGGAAAATGTATTTTTGAGGTGACTTTGTCTTCAATTTATTTCTATGTGAATCTAGATTTCTGAGGCATCTGGTTGCAGTTCCTATGGCTTCCACTAGATGTCAAAAGTCTTTAGAAATTGGTTGATGTTTTTATTTTGAGTAATGAAGAAGTAGCCCTTTCCTTTCTGGGTGGAACTGGTGTTTTTCTGAATCAAACGCGCCAATTAAATGGACATTTTGGAGATAAAACGACAGAATTTATCAAACAAAAGTACCATTTGTGATGTTTATGGGACATATTGCATTGCTAGCAATTTTTGGATGAACTTTGGTAGCTAATGACAACATTGGTATCTGTCTAAAGTACATTTGATGACAAGATAATGCTGGCAAAGTTGTTTCCTACTAAACATTTGACTTTAGCAATGTCATCGTATTTCCAGGCACAATAGTGAAATTTAAACTAGACAGTCATTAGCCTTCGTCCAGAATGACTGGCTTTATCATGACTTTAGGGCACCACAATTGCACCGCCGGTAGAGGGAGGCTTGAGATTATTCATGACAATGGCATGACGCGACCGATATGCAGATAATATTTTGCCATTCATTTCTAACCCAGAAACCCCTATTCCCATTTGTATTGCCTTAATTAAGAGGCTTAGCTATTTTTCTGACTACAACATTTATTTCAATAAATCAGACAACAACATCCTGTTCAATTTGACAAAAAATGATTTTGTTTATCTTGGTATGAACATTTTGAAAAAATTCACAACCTGTCTAACAGCAACTTTGCAACTTTGCAGTTAAGGAATACCTAGATAGGTGGATGGACCTGCCATTATCATGGTTGGATATAATTAATCTGATTAAAATGAATGTTTTACCCAGACTGTATCCTCTCCAGATGGTTCCATTACATATAATGAAAAATACCTCTCAGGTTTGTTATGGTACAGTAAAATATCAAGTTTGTAAATGTGTTAACTGCAGCTAGCGTATAATTTAGGAGTCCTAACGCTACCTCATTTGTTATTTTATAACCTGGCATGTCAAGCTCGCATATTTGCAGAATGGCTCAGAGATGAACATTGCTCTAATTGGGTCAGTAATGAATCATGCTTCACATCTCCGATGCTCATTAATCAGTGTTATGACTGATGACAGAAACTCAGTCAGCACAGAAGTTAAACATAACCCGATTCTTAACAGTACCTTTAAGATCTGGAGAGATCTAACACCTTGGGAGAAAGGATTACTATTCTGCTCTGACTCCCCTTATTAATAACAAGGTCTTTCCACCTGGCGTCTCTGAAAGCAAGAAAGGTATAAGGTCAATATCAGATACTGTATGTTTGATGGTGACACATTACTATCGTTTCAGCAAATCCAACAAATCCAACAAGAACCCTGATGTTGAAAGCTGAATGGCCTAAACACTTTATCTATACATTTTTTGTGGCTATACACTCTAATGTTGAAAATAACTCAAGTGCTCTGATTAGGTTATGGGAAACGGAGCTGGGAAGAGGCTTAGATATTCAAAATTGGACAAAGGCTTTGCTAAAAGCTAGTGTCGTGATGTTGTATTAGTTAATGTGACGACTGTTGCTCATCGAATAATTAAAACTTTCTAATTGCGTGATTAACTGAATCAAGCAATTATTAACTCATTAACCTGGGGCACCATGGGAAAACTAGTTTTTATTGCGTTTCTATTTCCCAAATTAACTTAAAGAATATCAGAATATCGATTTTACAACAGCCGCTAATTAACCAGTTACCTCTACCAACCTCGTTCTGAACGTCGTATAGCCCGTGAATCTGCACGGACCCGGGTCTCACCAATGAGTTCATACCACACCAATCTAAGTTGAATATTTATTTACTAGAAAGCTAAAATGATGATAAAAGATACACATAGACAAAACACATTATAGGCTAATGATTAGAACTTAGTATAACGGGCCAACACACTGTGGCACGTGATACCCAAAATTGGGCTTTCAAAGAGAGAGAGAAAAAAGAAAGTACACGAGAGAAATACACATTTGGGTGAATTTGTCAGCTATGCTATTCTAACCCTAGCCTTGCCCCAAACTGACGCTCTTATGGGTCAGAATATAATGATGTAATTACTTGGGGAAGGTCTCCAAGGATTCTCTGCGTGGACCGTTCAGGCTGCTCGATGACGCACTTCTCCGGCGCACCTTTCTGGTCGTCCTCACGATGTCAGTGTCTTTTTGGCTTAGGAGTCTGTTCCCTCACCCTTGCTCTGGATGGGGTCTTCTGAGGACAGACAGCTATGTAGCTCAGAGCTCACAGAATAGGAATGAAACCGTTTAGATACCACAATTCGCTGGGATTGGATGCTAGGTGATCCGGCTTGAATTCACCAGCTTAGACACAGCGACTCATCCGTAGCTTGGGTAGAACAATATTTATTTGTCTTCAAACTTGTGTTGCGTTCTGGGTTCTTTGCTTTGCGTTCTGACTTTTTAGACCTCGGCTGCAGCTGGGGTCACTTAGTCCCCTCTGTAAATTCTTTACTCACAGGTTTTATACCCTCTTGTCAGAAGTGGGCGTAACCACCTTTAGGGCCCTTCTCTGGGCATACCAAATTATGGGCATGGTCTAGATTTTATTCAAATCCAATTTTAGACAACTAACTTCACATTTCATCTTTACCAAAACATTATCTTTGATTTGGACATTTTCCATACAACGTACAATGTATAAACATCAAACATATACTAGGTAAACTGTTGACGTTACAATGTTTTCATTATAACGTCATCTATTAACCTTTAATAACGAAACAAAAATGACATACATTTTCATATTCCATCTATCGTCATGACCACCATTGTGGCTGACGGAAACCATTGTTCCAAAGTCCCTTTATTTCATGTTTAATGTTCTGAGGCTGGTTCTCCATAGTAACAGGACAAAAGGAATTTACCAGGGTCATAAAACCCCCACATCTTCAGACCCCTAGATCTCTCCTCCTCTGTTGGGGTTGAGAGATAATCTGTAGGGTTGTGGTCTCCTGTAACCTGACCTGATCAGGACAGTCATGACACAAGACAAGTGTTCACCTGCAACAATGTGCAATTGATGCAATATAAGATTATGCAAACAGTTCATATTACCCCCATTATATGGATGAACATGAAAGCAGAATGATCTGTTACTTGTTGGAAGTGTAAGAAGGGAAAAGTCACCCCTGCTTTGGATATTCCTTTTAATTATAATTTTCTGGGAAAATGTCAAAACGGAGCTGGAGGGCATGTTCATATGTCCTATAGGAATGGACCGGTTGCTATTTGTACCGGGTGTCGTCGGGAACAGTCACACATTTTGCCACCGTCAAATTAATAAAGGCTTGTAAGTAAAATACATATAATGTTAATAAAATGAATGAGAAAAAAATATATGATTAAAGTAATGAAAAATAAGAGTAACACTCAAAGGGGATGTATAATCATATTGTTTTTGAATGTTTGAGTTTGAGCCAATTTTTATTTTTACAGGGACAGTGCCAATTTTTTTTTTTACAGGGACAGTGCACATTAATCAACGTTTCATTAAAAGTAAAAGTGCCATTTCAACCACAGTATATTTTGGCCCACAAACGGTTCTTCAAAGAACCTCATAGGAGATGGGGTACATCGAGGAACCTCCTTAGAGGAACCTGCCCAACTGAAACACTTGGATTTGAATTTGAATGGACAGCAAGTGCAGGCACTTAACCTCAATTTATGGTAAGGTTTGTCCCTTGTATGATCTGAATTCATTTTGTTTTATGGTGATACCGTCTATTTTTTATATTTGTGCAAATTTTTCTAAATTAGAAAATGGAAATAGTCACTTTTGCAATTGTTTTTAAGGACACAGTTCAAATATTGCCACCCCTTCCCTTCAGGGCAAGCGAGCTGATGTCAGGGCAAGCGAGCTGATGTCAGGGCAAGCGAGCTGATGTCAGGGCAAGCGAGCTGATGTCAGGGCAAGCGAGCTGATGTCAGGGTAAGCGAGCTGATGTCAGGGCAAGCGAGCTGATGTCAGGGCAAGCGAGCTGATGTCAGGGCAAGCGAGCTGATGTCAGGGTAAGCGAGCTGATGTCAGGGCAAGCGAGCTGATGTCAGGGCAAGCGAGCTGATGTCAGGGTAAGCGAGCTGATGTCAGGGCAAGCGAGCTGATGTCAGGGCAAGCGAGCTGATGTCAGGGCAAGCGTGCTGATGTCAGGGTAAGCGAGCTGATGTCAGGGCAAGCGAGCTGATGTCAGGGCAAGCGAGCTGATGTTAGAGGAGTTAAATTACCGAACTTGACATTAGGGCTGGAAAATGCCAATGCGCCTGTTTTTACATGCTGAAATGTGACACAAAGATACAGCCCTAATAGTGTAATGACATTCAGTGATTGTCATTAGGGCTATTTGCGTGTATTCATGGATGCCAAGGGAAGCCATGTTTGTATTAGTCCATCTCATACATGTGACATCATCATGATAAACTAGTGCTCTCTGTATGTGCACCCTCTGCTGGAGAATACTGGTAATCTCAGTTCATGAGATATGTGTAGATCTACTTTCCCTCATCTCTTTCCTAACCACAAATCTAAAAGAACAGGGGAATAGAATAATGTGAACCTTGGGTGGACATTCCTCCATCTCACCTTCATGTTAGAGACCCATTGTTATGACAGATCAGGAAGTAGTGTCGGAGCCTAGTAAAGGAAGGCCTGTATAAGTAGGCCCAGTTATACAGAGTGACACTGCTTCACATTACAGGTTTATTGTCACAGTGACTCACCTGGGATTTGAACTAATTACCCTCTGGTTATCAGTCCATATCATCTCTTTTGATGAGCATGCTTCCTGGACTATGAATTAATACATGTTTTGGTTCGCATGCTTAGGCTGTAGGCTATTATGTGATTTCTGTATTGGTGGCTAAAGAAGAAGCTAACCTGATCTATTTTGATCTCACAGATCTCACAAAAACTTCCCTTTTTATAGAAATTTTCAAAGAAACTACAAAATATTCAATGATTTAATCTTGAAGTTGCAGAAAATAGTCTGCAGTTTACTGTTGCCATTGATGTTATAAACAACATGATGCAAACATGGACTTTTCTAACAATGTTGACATTTAATCTATCTTTGTGTCAATAATTTATAGGATACGTGTATACGATAGGACAATTGCTGGTGATTTTGAGAAACATCTAAAACCAGTTCACAAAACAACTCCAATCCTGCTCTCACATTACTGTATCTCATTCAAATAGATTTGTGCCAGAAAAAAATAATTATTCATATAATTCAAACGTAATTCAACTACAAATGATAAACATCTCATCTCTCTCTTTTGCACTACTAGACATTCTCTTTAGCACGAGCCCATGGTGTTTGTGGTGTGGTTGGTAGCTGGGTCTTTGTCAGAATGAGTTTCCTCTGTAGAGGCCAAATAAACCCATAGATAGTCTCTGAACAAAATCCTCTGCTTCTCTCAGAAGGAATGCCCACAGGTTGTGGTTTCATATCTGCTCATGGGTCCTTAAGGTTTTAAAAGAAATTACAACAATTTAACTGGCAACAGTGTCTTCGGAAAGTATTCAGACCCCTAGACCTTTCACACATTTTGTTACATTACAGCCTTGTTCTAAAATCGAATAAATATAAAAGAAATCCTCAGCAATCTACACACAATACCCCATAATGACAAAGCGAAAACAGGTTTTTAGACATTTTTGCTAATGTATTAAAAATAAAAAATAGTGTATACTTATTGACATAAGTATTCAGACACTTTGCTATGACACTCAAAATTGAGCTCAGGTGCATCCTGCTTCCATTGATCATCCTTGAGATGTTTCTATAACTTGATTGGAGTCCACCTGTGGTAAATTCATTTGATTGGACATGATTTGGAAAGGCAGACACCTATCTATATAATGTCCCACAGTTGACAATACATGTCAGAGAAAAAAATCAAGACATGAGGTCAAAGGTATTGTCTGTAGAGCTCAGAGACAGGATTGTGTCGAAGCACAAATCTGGGGAAGGGTACCAAAACATTTCTGCAGCATTGAACGTCCCCAAGAACGCTGTGGCCTCCATCATTATTAAATGGAAGAAGTTTGGAACCACCAAGATTCTTCCTAGAGCTGGCTACCCGGCTAAACTGAGCAATCGGCAGAGAAAGGCCTTGGTCAGGGAGGTGACCAAGAACCCGATGGCCACTCTGACAGAGCTCTAGAGTTCCTCTGTAGAGATGGGAGAACCTTCCAGAAGGACAACCATCTCTGCAGCACTCCACCAATCTCCCCTTTATGGTAGAGTGTCCAGACAGAAGCCACTGCTCAGTAAAATGACAGCCCGCTTTGAGTTTGCCAAAAGGAACCTAAAGACTCTCAGACCATAAGAAACAAGATTCTCTGGTCTGATTAAATCAAGATTGAACTCTTTGGCCTGATTGCAAAGCATCACATCTGGAGGAAACCTGGCACCATCCCTATGGTGAAGCATGGTGGTGGCAGCATCATGCTGTGTGGATGTTTTTCAGAGGCAGGGACTGGGACCGCTCAGGTCCGCTCAGGTTATGGATGTGTCACTGCAACCTTAAAGGTCCTCAATGATGTCACCATTGCCCTTGATTCTAAGCAATGTTGTGCCGCTATTTTTATTGACTTGGCCAAAGCTTTTGATACAGTAGACCATTTCAACTTGTGGGCCGGCTAAGGAGTATTGGTGTCTCTGAGGGGACTTTAGCCTGGTTTGCTGACTACCTTTCTCAAAGTGTGCAGTGTATAAAGTCAGAACATCTGCTGTCTCTGCCACTGCCTGTCACCAAGGATGTACCCCAAAGCTCGATCCTTGGCCCCATGCTCTCCTCAATTTACATCAACAACAGAGCTCAGGCCATAGGAATCTCTCTCATCCATTTATATGCAGATGATACAATCTTATACTCAGCTGGCCCCTCCCCGGATTTTGTGTTAAATGCTCTACAACAAAGCTTTCTTAGTGTTCAATGAGCATTCTCTGCCCTTAACCTTGTTCTGAATACCTCCAAAACAAAGGTCATATGGTTCGGTGAGAAGGATGCCCCTCCCCCCACGGGTGTGAATACTACATCTGGGAGTTTATAGCTTGAGGTAGTCATCTCATACCTCATACAAGTACTTGGGAGTATGGCCACTGTCCTTCTCTCAGCACATATCAAAGCTGCAGGCTAAAGTTAAATCTAGACTTGGTTACACTATCGTAATCGCTCCTCTTTCACCCCAGCTGCCAAACTAACCCTGATTCAGATGACCATCCTACCCATGCTAGATTACAGAGATGTAATTAATAGATCAGCAGGTAAGGGTGCTCTTGAGCGGCTAAATGTACTTAACCATTCGGCCATCAGATTTGCCACCAATGCTCCTTATAGGACATATCACTGCACTGTAAACTGGTCATCTCTGTACACCCGTCACAAAACCCACTTTTTGATGCTTATTTATAAAACCCTCTTAGGCCTCACTCCCCCCTATCTGAGGTATCTACTGCAGCCCTCATCCTCCACATACAACACCCATTCTGCCAGTCACATTCTGTTAAAGGTCCCCAAAGCGCACACATCCCTGAGGCCTTTTGCCTTTTGGCAGGCCTACATTGTAAGTAAGAATTTGTTCTTAACTGACTTGCCTAGTTAAATAAAGGTTAAATAAAAAACTTAAACATGACATAGCATGAGAGGATCTGGAGAGAAGAATGGGAGAAACTCCCCAAATACAGTTGTGCCACACTTGTAGAGTCATACCCAAGAAGACTCAAAGCTGTAATCGCTGTCAAAGGTGCTTCAACAAAGTACTGAGTAAAGGGTCTGAATACTTATGTAAATGTGATATTTCCAGGTTAAAAAAATATATAAAATTAGCAAAGCTTTCTAAAAACCTGTTTTTGCTTTGTCATTATGGGGTATTGTGTGTAGATTTATGAAGAAAAATAAATTATAATAAAGCTGTAACATAACAAAATATGGAAAAAGTCAAGGGGTCTGAATACTTTCCAAAGGCACTGTATATTAACATAAGCACAATACATGTCTGTAAAACATAATTAAACATAAATAGAAACCTATACAGTGCCTTGCAAAACTTGACGTTTTTCCTATTTTGTTGCATTACAACCTGTCATTTAAATGGATTTTTATTTGGATTTCATATCATGGACATTCACAAAATAGTCCAAATTGATGAAGTGAAAAGAAAACAAATGACTTGTTCCAAAAAAAATCCCCTCCCCCCAAAAAGGGAAAAGTGGTGCATGCAGACACCCCCTTTGCTATGAAGCCCCTACATAAGATCTGGTGCAACCAATTACCTTTAGAAGTCACATAATTAGTTAAATAAAGTCCACCTATGTGCAATCTAAGTGTCACTAAAAGGCATGTGGGAGACTCCCCTAACATTTGGAGGAAGGGACTCTTGACAGATGAGAATAAAATTGAGCTTTTTGGCCATCAAGGAAAATGCTATGTCTGGCACAAGCCCAACACCTCATCACCTTTAGAACCTCATCACCCTGAGAACCTCATCACCCTGAGAACACCATCCCCACCACAAACATGGTGGTGGCAGCATCATGCTGTAGGGATGTTTTTCGTCAGCAGGGACTCGGAAACTGGTCAGAATTTAAGGAATGATGGATGGAGCTAAATACAGGGACATTCTTGAGGGAAACCTGTTTCAGTCTTCCAAAGATTTGAGACTGGGACTGAGGTTCACCTTCCAGCAGGACAATGACCCTAAGCATGCTGCTAAAGCAACACTCAAGTGGTTTAAGGGGAAACATTTAAATGTCTTGGAATGGCCTTGTCAAAGCCCAGACCTCAATCCAATTAAGAATCTGTGGTATGACTTAAAGATTGCTGTATACCAGTGGAATCCATCCAACTTGAAGGAGCTGGGACAGTTTTGCCTTGAAGAATGGGCAAAAATCCCAGTGGCTAGATTTGTCGAGACATACCCCAAGAGACTTGCAGCTGTAATTGCTGCAGAAGGTGGCTCTACATTGACTTTGGGGGTGAATAGTTATGCACACTCATGTTTTCAGTTTTTTTGTCTTATTTCTTGTTTGTTTCACCATAAAAAATATTTTGCATCATCAAAGTGGTAGGCATGTTGTGTAAATCAAATGATACAAACCCCCCAAAATACATTTTAATTCCAGGTTGTAAGGCAACAAAATTGGAAAAATGCCAAGTGGAGTGAATACTTTGGCAAGCCCCTGTAATTAGTGAACCACACACTGCATCAAGTTGAGTTTGTAGGCACTGTCACAGGCATCATATCTGTTCCTTTGGTTCAGAAAGGTGCTATTGAGCTTGCCCCAGCCCTTGTCCACCTTGCATCTCCGTTATCTGCCTACTCACATGACCTCTGTCATCTCACACACACACACACACACATTGTCCATGAGGTTAGCCCATAAGGACATAGTCGTCTGAGCAGTCTTCCTTGATTGACGACTGGTGGGCTGGGCCAGTTGGAAGGTTAACGAGGGCGTAGTCACAATCGTTATCTCCGGAATCTACGATGAATCCTGTTGTCTTGGTGTTGTTATGGTCGATGGTGGCATATGTCACATCTTCTTCCTGTAACAATATGGAAACCATAGAGTGAAACAAAGGGTATATTGTCTTGAATGAGCTTCCTTTCCTTTTCCCTTTATGATTAGGCCCAGGAATTATCCCTATCCATGTGATCTGACCAGGAAAAACTGCAGAACTAAATATAATACTGTTTTATTAATTAATCCTCTCCCATGACCACTGATCTGGTGAGAATGTATTCACAGGTGAGAATTCACAGGTGAATTGGAAAATTTTGGTCGGACAGGATGCTTCTGTACTTGAGTATTGACCGACAGCAAAAAGGAAACATTTGAATGCTTGAACACACCACACACACATTATCTGTGTATTTCAGGCAGAGGCTTTGATTTGAATATGATCTAATTCTGTGTACAGTTCTTAGACCATGTGAATACGGCCTTTCATACCACAGAACCCAGCTCTCACAAGACATGCAAAACAAGTGAAACACTGTGAACTTGACCTGATATTCCACAGCTATCATGGATCATCCTATGACAACTTTCGCTACTTATTTGAAGAGCCATCAAAAAAACATCTAACTGTGATCCAGAGAGAGTCAGAATTATACACACACACACACATGCATGTACAACCGCACACACATGTATGCACACACAGTCCACAGGAGACTGCTGAGGGGAGAATGGCTCATAATAATGGCCGGAAGGGAGCAGATGGAATGGCATCACACACATGGAAACCATGTGTTTGAAGTATTTGATACCATTCCACTGATTCCGCTTCAGCCATTACCACAAACCCGTTCTCCCCAACTAAGGTGCCACCAACCTCCTGTGACACACAAACAGCTTGAATGCAATTTGCCTGCATTTACTCAACTCAGTGTCATATAATCATAGTGTATGGACATGCCAAATATTGGTTGTAGTTTTCATACCTTGTTGTCTGGGCTGCTATGACTATCACCGTTATCTTCTGCAAAGAAGCGGACATGTAGCAATGTATTGATTAAATTATAACACATACTTTGAAGTATAACAAGAAAATGTGACATGCTTTTACAAAAGTAGTATGTTTTACCATCTTCATTTTTCTTCTTCCTGAATAAACCAGAGGACAAACTTTAGAATTCACTCATCAGTCTTACAACAGAGAAGTGTAAGTTGAATTAACTACTCAGTCTTACAACAGAGAAGTGTAAGTTGAATTAACTACTCAGTCTTACAACAGAGAAGTGTACATTGAATTAACTACTCAGTCTTACAACAGAGAAGTGTACATTGAATTGCTCACCCAACAGAAATAGGAGAGAGCGATGATACAATATGTGCACTTCAAATGAAAACGTACTGCTAATAAAGACTTGACCACACTGCAAAGTACATTTTTAAAGAACTTCCTTTAAGATGGTACCAGGCAGGCCAAGTCTACTCATCACTATTGCTGCAACAGGAATCTTTGTACAGATGCTTGTATATGTATTCTGAGGCCAAATGCCTGGTCTTCTCTGAGATCAACATTAATGTCATGCACACTTTGATTACAGACTCTTTACAAAGGAGATCAACTACAGTGAGATAGTTGTGAAGGAAGCAGAGCACACTGCAAAAACAATCCAAATGTGTCTGTGTTCCCCAGGGAGCACTCACCTCAGTGTTCCACACATGTAGTTTCCCATGGTGAGTTAGCTGATCCGAGGAGCCGGAGTTGGAGCACGCTCAGAACATACCAGGTGTTGAGGTCACGGTGCACAGGCGCCGGTTGGCACGACAACTCTGTTCTATTGCACTTAAAGTTCAAGTGGCATTGCTTCAGCCCCCGCTCTGACAGTATGAGAGAGTGAGGAAGAACAGAGAGAGAGAGTGAGAGAGAGAGAGCACGAGAGAGAGAGAGAGAGCGCGACAGAGAGAGAGAGAGAGAGAGAGAGAGAGAGAGAGAGAGGTCTGTTTGTGTAATATACATATTTCCTGTGCTATATTTCCAGCAGGCCTTTATCACAACTAATAGAACTAACTTACACACCACCCTCCCACCCAGAAACACAAACACACACACACCCACCCACACACACAAACACACATGGTGTATGGTGACCAGAAGCACAATGTGAGAAAGCAGGACTATCTATGTCAAGCTTTGCATGATGTCCATGCAAATATTTAAATGAATTGGCAAAACCCAAAATAGGTTCCATTTGAGAGTAGAGAGCATGACTTGCCTGCAAATGGAGCTGAAATAGAATCAACAGGGAGAATATTGTCATAGTCTTGTGGCTAACAGGATTCACGTTATGTAGCTACTATACACACACACACACACACACACACACACACACACACACACACACACACACACACACACACACACACACACACACACACAATAACATAAACACTTCCTGACTTAGGCAAAACAGTAAATGATCAGTCAGACCAAAGTAATACAGTGTATACAAGTTATGCAATGCAATCTCTGTAAATAGTCTCTTTGCAGAAATGTATTTCACTCAGTTGCCAGTCCAGTACTACTGGAGCATGACGCTATTGAACTGAACCAACAATGTTATCGTCTGAGACAATGTCGTGCATGTTACAGAAGGTATTTTTGGAACTTGTGCGCTGTGGAAAATGCTAACACTGTTATATAGCCCCCTCTTCTGGCAATTCAAGGAATTATTTCGTTACCATATGCGAAACGTGCACGTGTGCATAGAAGATGAAACAAAAGCCAACACTCTCTCTCTGTCTCAGCCTGGCTTCATCTCAAGTGAACGGACAATGGAGAAGTCAGAGAGTTAACAATGAACATCATCACAGCTGTGTTTGCGCTCATTACTCCACTGACTTTGGTCTCACGTACAGTTGAGACTGAGACATTCAAAGGAAAGAAGGAGATATGTAAATATAGCCATTCTGCTTGATGTGGACTGTAACAATGCTGTGTGTTGTCGTCATAGCTACAGAGTTTTCTTCTGTTGTTAGTGGATGTACTGTATGTAATGTCATTTCATTTGGAGGTCTCACTTCACATGACGAGCCCTAGCCTAAACCAGTGGTAAAAAAGGACTATCAAGTAAAAGTTCAAGTCATCCAGTAAAATACTCCTTGAGTAAAAGTCTCAAAGTATATTGTTTTAAATATACTTAAGTATCAAAAGTAAATGTGTAAATCATTTCAAATGTCTATATTAAGCAAACCAGACAGCACCATTTTCATGTTTTTAAATATAAGGATAGCCAGGGGCACACTCCAGCACTCAGACATCATTTACAATCTCCAAATGAAGCATGTGTGTTTAGTGAGTCCGCCAGATCAGGCAGTAGGGGTGACCAGGGATGTTCTCTTGATAAGTGTGTGAATTAGCCTATTTTCCTGTCCTGTAAAGCATTCATAATGTAACAAGTACTTTTGAAAATGTATGGAGTAAAAAGTGCATTACTTCCTTTAGGAATGTAGTGAAGTAAAAGTAAACATGTCAAAAATATAAATCAAGGGAAAGGGGGATACCTAGTCAGTTGTACAACTGAATGCCTTCAACTGAACTGTGTCTTCCACATTTAGCCCAATCCCTCCGAATCAGAGAGGTGCGGGGGGCTGCCTTTATAGACAGAGTACAGATACCCCAAAAAACGAAGTATATTTACAACTTTAGACCTCTGGCTTAAAGCATATGCATTTACATTGTAGTTGCATAGGAATGTACATACTGTAGACATTACAGTGTAGTTAGATTGGTTTTAGACCACTTTTAAAGTGGGATTGATTTAGATTTTTAGATTAATTTAAAATGTCTTCCGTTCAGATATCAGAAATGAATTTGTTCAATAAGACTTGGAGTGAGAATCTTCATCATCTGGAGTTTAAACCTGCGTGGGAGAGTGTTGAATATACAGCGATTTTGAGAACCGATACCAGAACACATGTAATGACAGAAAAATCCTGCTCAATGCCTCCCCTGGAGAACCCTTCCTGTTTATTCCAGAATTTTCCATCAAGGATGAGGGAAAGTGCCAGTGGCAGATAGTTTACAAAGGAGGGAGCCACGATGCACATATACATGTTTTGCCAATGGATAAGACAACATCTCCATCTGACCTGTTTAGATTTAGTGTATTTGTTTGTGAAGGCCTGTGCCTGTTTAGATTTAGTGTATTTGTTTGTGAAGGCCTGTGCCTGTTTAGATTTAGTGTATTTGTTTGTGAAGGCCTGTGCCTGTTTAGATTTAGTGTATTTGTTTGTGAAGGCCTGTGCCTTTTTAGATTTAGTGTATTTGTTTGTGAAGGCCTGTGCCTTTTTAGATTTAGTGTATTTGTTTGTGAAGGCCTGTGCCTTTTTAGATTTAGTGTATTTGTTTGTGAAGGCCTGTGCCTGTTTAGATTTAGTGTATTTGTTTGTGAAGGCCTGTGCCTTTTTAGATTTAGTGTATTTGTTTGTGAAGGCCTGTGCCTGTTTAGATTTAGTGTATTTGTTTGTGAAGGCCTGTGCCTGTTTAGATTTAGTGTATTTGTTTGTGAAGGCCTGTGCCTTTTTAGATTTAGTGTATTTGTTTGTGAAGGCCTGTGCCTGTTTAGATTTAGTGTATTTGTTTGTGAAGGCCTGTGCCTTTTTAGATTTAGTGTATTTGTTTGTGAAGGCCTGTGCCTTTTTAGATTTAGTGTATTTGTTTGTGAAGGCCTGTGGCTTTTTAGATTTAGTGTATTTGTTTGTGAAGGCCTGTGCCTTTTTAGATTTAGTGTATTTGTTTGTGAAGGCCTGTGCCTTTTTAGATTTAGTGTATTTGTTTGTGAAGGCCTGTGCCTTTTTAGATTTAGTGTATTTGTTTGTGAAGGCCTGTGCCTTTTTAGATTTAGTGTATTTGTTTGTGAAGGCCTGTGCCTTTTTAGATTTAGTGTATTTGTTTGTGAAGGCCTGTGCCTTTTTAGATTTAGTGTATTTGTTTGTGAAGGCCTGTGCCTTTTTAGATTTAGTGTATTTGTTTGTGAAGGCCTGTGCCTTTTTAGCTTTAGTGTATTTGTTTGTGAAGGCCTGTGCCTTTTTAGATTTAGTGTATTTGTTTGTGAAGGCCTGTGCCTTTTTAGATTTAGTGTATTTGTTTGTGAAGGCCTGTGCCTTTTTAGCTTTAGTGTATTTGTTTGTGAAGGCCTGTGCCTGTTTAGATTTAGTGTATTTGTTTGTGAAGGCCTGTGCCTTTTTAGCTTTAGTGTATTTGTTTGTGAAGGCCTGTGCCTGTTTAGATTTAGTGTATTTGTTTGTGAAGGCCTGTGCCTTTTTAGATTTAGTGTATTTGTTTGTGAAGGCCTGTGCCTTTTTAGATTTAGTGTATTTGTTTGTGAAGGCCTGTGCCTTTTTAGCTTTATTTTGTTTGTGAAGGCCTGTGCCTGTTTAGATTTAGTGTATTTGTTTGTGAAGGCCTGTGCCTTTTTAGATTTAGTGTATTTGTTTGTGAAGGCCTGTGCCTTTTTAGCTTTAGTGTATTTGTTTGTGAAGGCCTGTGCCTTTTTAGATTTAGTGTATTTGTTTGTGAAGGCCTGTGCCTTTTTAGATTTAGTGTATTTGTTTGTGAAGGCCTGTGCCTTTTTAGCTTTAGTGTATTTGTTTGTGAAGGCCTGTGCCTGTTTAGATTTAGTGTATTTGTTTGTGAAGGCCTGTGCCTTTTTAGCTTTAGTGTATTTGTTTGTGAAGGCCTGTGCCTGTTTAGATTTAGTGTATTTGTTTGTGAAGGCCTGTGCCTTTTTAGATTTAGTGTATTTGTTTGTGAAGGCCTGTGCCTTTTTAGATTTAGTGTATTTGTTTGTGAAGGCCTGTGCCTTTTTAGCTTTATTTTGTTTGTGCTAAAAGCCTGTTCTTTTTCTGACATATTCCTTCACAGTTCCATTGTAAATTTCAGTGGCCCTTATTCCTTCCTCGCCCCTGTGTTTAGCTCCTCCCAGTGTGTCTTCCTGTCTGGAGTGGGAGGGCAGTAAGAGGATGGCTGTGCGTTTAGCTGAAGGGGGGAAACTAGCTGCCTCCATCTCGTGGAGGAACACATGGAACTCTACTTTAACCCCAGCCGGCACTATAAAGACCATACAGAACCAAGACGGCTCCTACTCTGTGGAAAGACGGTTGGTCCTGCCTGATAGTGGCTCTGAAGACCACCTGATCTGTGCTGTCATACACCCCTCCAGGGCAGAGAAGCACATCAAAACAAACCTGGCATTTTGTGGTGGGTTAATTGTATTTAGAAACATATAATATTGTGTTATATCGTATAACATATCATATCACATTCTTTCAGTCCCATGTGCAGGGAAAAAGCAGTCTGGTAATTTGGGGATGAACATCTCTCATTTCCTGAAGATTGCAGGCATCTTCACAATTCCCATCCTCCTTACCATGGCGTATGTAGGATGCAAGGTGAATTACAGTAATACACACACATCCAGACACACACCTTCGGTATGCTGTGTCATCTGCAGTACGTCTGTGGCTTTGTGACTGCCTCATTTTGCTTGCAGAAACCATCTCAGGAATCAGAAGTGGAACTGAGTGAGCTGAGAATACAGGAAGCTGACGTAAAACAAAGAGGCAGTATGTGTGAGCCTCTATGATGATGTGATATCATTTTCATTCAATTGTAACAGCTGTGTAACAACTATTTGACTGTCTTTTAAATAATATATTTTGAGGCATAAAGTTCAATGAGACATTTATTTCAACTGTAGCTGTTGAATACATCTGTTACTTAAATAAATCAATACGTTACTCAAGAACAGAACAGTGCTTCACTCATTTATTTACCAAAAAATGCCACTCTTGTAACTTACTATAAAGGTCTGGGGGAAAACAGTAGCCACTGATGAGCTCTGATAGTGACAAAGGTGGATGTTTCTTACCACTGGGGTGGTGTAGTTGCTAAATTAAAGCTAGCAGCATGGTCAATCTGGCATCTGCATTGGCCATACAGCATTTACTGTGATGCAGCCTCTGCAGAAGTCAGGGCATTCATTCGTCTTGCACTTCGCGGTGCAGAGCAGAGTTGTTGTGAAGGAAGTTGTCAAGGAAGGGTGTTCGTGTTTATACAGGACGTACCACCCCCACCTACCGCCAACCAATCATGTTAATGAGGAGCTATACAGATTTATATGGAGCCCTCTACAATGCTGAAAAATTTGTGAGGCACACGGCATTGCTGTACAGAGCTTGATTTGGCCTCCGCAGACCTCTGGAGGCTCCACGATAGCACCACACCCTCCATACGGAGCCTCCAGACCTGTATAAATCGGCTTATAATGTGACCCCGCCACCATTTTTAGACACAGGTGGGTAAAAAGATGGGTACCGGTAGCTAATTTAACCTTTTAATGCAGTGGGCTAAATCAGGGTCACACAGAGTGTTTCTTGGTAGTCTTAAACTAATCTACTTTTAAACAACAGTATACATCTCACACACATGGTTATGGGCTGAGAAAAAGAAGACACCTGTTCCATTTCATATATGTAATGGAACAGTTAAACCTTCTATTTCACCTTTATTTAACCAGGTAAGCTAGTTGAGAACAAGTTCTCATTTACAACTGTGACCTGGTCAAGATAAAGCATAGCAGTTCGACACAAACAACAACACAGTTATACATGGAATAAACAAGTGTACAGTCAATAACACAATAGAAAGACTATATACAGTGTGTGCAAATGGCGTGAGGAGGTGAGGCAATAAATAGGCCATAGTAGCGAAGTAATTACAATTTAGCAAATAACACTGGAGTGATAGATGTGCAGATGATGATGTGCAAGTAGAAATACTGGTGTGCAAAAGAGCAGAAAATTAAATCAAAACAATATGGGGATGAGGTAGGTGGATTGGATGGGCTATTTACAGATGGGCTATGTACAGATGCAGCGATCGGTTAGCTGCTCAGATAGCTGATGTTTAAAGTTAGTGAGGGAAATGTAAGTCTCCAGCTTCAGCGATTTTTGCAATTCGTTCCAGTCATTGGTAGCAGAGAACTGGAAAGAAAAGGGGGTGTTGGCTTTGGGGGTGACCAGTGAGATATACCTGCTGGAGCGCGTGGGTGGGTGTTGATATCATGACCAGTGAGCTGAGATAAGGCGGAGCTTTACCTAGCATTGACTTATAGATGACCTGGAGCCAGTGGGTCTGGCGACGACGAATATGTAGCGAGGGCCAGCCAATTAGAGCATACAGGTCGCAGTTGTGGCTGGTATATGGGGCTTCGGAGACAAAATGGATGGCGCTGTGATAGACTGCATCCAGTTTGCTGAGTAGAGTGTTAAAGGCTATTTTGTAAATGACATCGCCGAAGTCAAGGATCAGTAGGGATAAACAGTTTTACTAGGGTGTGTTTGGAGGCGTGAGTGAAGAAGGCTTTTTTTATTTACCTTTATTTAACTAGGCAAGTCAGTTAAGAACAAATTCTTATTTTCAATGGCAGCCTAGGAACAGTGGGTTAACTGCCTGTTCAGGCGCAGAAGGACAGATTTGTACCTTGTCAGCTCGGGGATTTGAACTTGCAACCTTTCAGTTACTAGTCCAACGCTCCAACAACTGGGCTACCCTGCCGTGTACAAAAGATATCCCTATTTGGTAAAATACCAAGTCCATATTATGGCAAGAACAGCTCAAATAAGCAAAGAGAAATGACAGTCCATCATTACTTTAAGACATGAAGGTCAGTCAATTCTGAGAATTTCAAGAACTTTTAAAGTTTCTTCAAGTGCAGTCGCAAAAACCATCAAGCGCTATGATGAAACTGGCTCTCATGAGGACCGCCACAGGAACGGAAGACCCAGAGTTACCTCTGCTGCAGAGGATCATTTTCTTCAGAGTTGCCAGCCTAAGACATTTCAGCCCAAATAAATGCTTCACAGAGTTCAAGAAACAGACACATCTCAACATCAACTGTTCAGAGGAGACTGTGTGAATCAGGCCTTCAGAGTCGAATTGCTGCAAAGAAACCACTACAAAAGAATACCAATAAGAACAAGAGACTTACTTGGGCCAAGAAACACGAGCAATGGACATTAGACTGGTGGAAATCTGTCCTTTGGTCTGAGTCCAAATGGTCCCAACCGCCGTGTCTTTGTGAGATGCGAAGTAGGTGAACGGATGATCTCTGCATGTGTGGTTCCCACTGTGAAGCATGGAGGAGGAGTTGTGATGGTGTGGGGGTGCTTTGCTGGTGACACTGTCTGTGATTTATTTAGAATTCAAGGCACACTTAACCAGCATGGCTACTACAGCATTCTGCAGCGATACATCATCCCATCTGGTTTTCTCTTAGTGGGACAATAGTTTGTTTTTCAGCAGATTGCTACTTTGAAGAATATAACATCTAAAATATGTTTTGATTTGTTTAACACTTTTTTGGTTACTACATGATTCCAAATGTTTTATTTCATAACTTTGATGTCTTCACTATTATTCTACAATGTGGAAAATAGTAAAAATAAAGAAAAACCCTTGAATGGTACTGTACATCACAGAAGACTGAATTGTAACAAAACTGTTTGATGTAGATTCACTGGATTGTTTAAGCAAAAAAAATATGAAATTATGAAAAATATTAATAGCATTCCACCCATGAGGCCACTAATTAATTTGACTGCAGGAAAGGGCTGCTAAATCAATTGAATGAGCAACATTTATGCAAAGTCCTCCAACGGTACCCCTGAAGAGACATGGAATAAAAAGACAGACACATGGGTGTAGCCCTATGATACGAAACACAACCCAACATCAGTAGCAACAGAAAAGTTGGCTACGTCAGGTATGCTGATGTAGTAGGGCAGGAAGTGAAAACCACTAAGATACGCAGGAGAGAGAGAGAAGGAGAGAGTGAGAGAAAGAGAGCGATCGACAGTACATATCATCAGTGTCACTTCATGTGCGTATACACAGAGGGTTTGTTCTAACTGAGTGACACGGACGTTACCTGTTTTGAGAGCTCATAAGACATTGCTTCTTTGCTCTGATGTACCGTCCGCGTTCTGACCACATCCCGCTGGTCCTATGCCTCCTGTTTCTGCTCTGTGTCCATGGCAACGCTCAAGGTAAGATGCCAATTTGTGTCATACCATGCAAAACAAACAATTTCTGTGCTACATTATGATCAACAAAAAATACAGTTCAAGAGGGGTGATGGACAGTATCAAAAACTTCTCAACGGACTTTTGAATGAAGTATGAGAGGTCATCATGTTTTAATTGATGTTCTATGATCAATGTGATCCAGTGTGATCTACAGCATGAGCAGTATGAACCATCAGTCATTCATTTCAGCTGATTCCACTATCTTTTTTCAGACCAAGGCCCTACATGTGAGGTGCGAGTGAAAAGAAACACCATTTGGAATGCTGTCCCTCAGAAAGCCCTAACAATCAACTGCCCTGTGAGACACTGTGGAGAAAAGCTGCACGCCACCTGGTGTAAATTTGTGGATCTATTAAACTGCGAACAGATACATGAGACAGAGCAAGTCACATTTGGATGGAGGCAAAAAGATATTTTGATTTTGGATTTTAAAAAGATATCTATCAATGACGATGGTTTGTACAGATGTGGAGTTGCTGAAAATGGGTCAACAACTGTTAGCCATGCTATCAAAGTCTCTGTCTCAGGTAACCAACCAAAGCTAATTTAATCTTTCAATCTAATGTTTTAGAATGGATCGATAGATACTAAGTTGTTCTGGAAGCCGTTGTTGTCTGACAAACGTCCGGGGGCGGCCTAGGAAATTAAGCCCTGGCATTTTAGCCACACATTGCCGCTCGTGCACCATCATGCGCTATTACATTTAGAGCCAATCTATTAAGGAACTGGCAATACATCTGTGTTGCCCTGTTGTCTTCCTAACTCCACTGCACTCACCTCTGAACTGCCTCTGCTAAGCCTAGCCTCCCCCCATAGTTACCTTACATATATAATATAGAGCCAAAATGGTAAAACTGACAGTACATCTGTGTCAGTGTGTGTCTCTCTCTATTCCTACCTCCACTGCACTTGACTGCTGAGCTGTCTGGAACAGTAGCTGTCTGTGCTGCTAAGCCTAGCATAACTGGGACCAGAAGACCAGGGGACCACACTGCCTGTGCTGGGCCCAGCAGTCCCCTAGGGTAACCATTTATTTAATGGTCCATAATAAACCATTATTAAGGCATTTATAAGGCATTTACAAAGTGTTTGCTCACCATTTATGACTCATTACTCCCATATTTGTAAATGTTAGTAAGCTAGTTATTCACACATTCACACATATATTAAACATCCTGTGTTGTGTGTCCTTTACCAGGTACTGCAGGAATGTCTACCATGGCATGCCCATCTTTTTCCTGAGAAATTACATTGGTTACTCAAAACATTTAGAAAGTATTTAGCTAACAGAACTTGCCATTGGAACACAGGAGTGATGGTTGCTGATAATGGGCCTCTGTACGCCTATGTAGATATTCCATAAAAAATCAGCCGTTTCTAGCTAAAATTGTCATTTACAGCATTAGCAATGTCTACACTGAATTTCTGATCAATTTGATGTTATTTTAATGGACAATTTTTTTTGCTTTTCTTTCAAAAACCCCAAAAGTGAGTCCAAACTTTTGAACAGTAGTGTATGTATACATATATATATATATATATACACACAGACAGTCCTTGAATTGACCTTTAACATAGGATTATCAATTAGTGTGCATTAATTCAGTGTTTCATTGTAATACATGAAGACTTAATAAAAAGCAGTAGCACTGTATGTAATGTCTTATGTCATACAAGACAATCTAATGACTTTTTAGGGTATAACAAGTTAATACCTGTCATATCTGTTACCCTGAATCCCCCTTCCCTAATTAGGCCTAGGTGTTATTTAGCCTACTATTTCATACCATATACTGGTAGCAGTTGACAAAGTCTGTGTCAGTGTGTGTCTTTCTCTGTTTTGTCCCAACCTCGACTGCACTGTCTTTTACAGCAGCAGCTGATCTGTTGGTGCTAAGCCTAACATCATTTCTCAGCACAGACACAGGCACAGACACAGACACAGACACAGGCACAGACACAGACACAGACACAGGCACAGACACAGACACAGACACAGACACAGGCACAGACACAGACACAGACACAGACACAGACACAGACACAGGCACAGGCACAGACACAGACACAGACACAGACACAGACACAGACACAGGCACAGACACAGACACAGACACAGACACAGACACAGACACAGGCACAGACACAGACACAGACACAGGCACAGGCACAGACACAGGCACAGCATTCGGTCCAGCAGAACCAGAAATTTTTGAAAATAAGTTGGTTCATTTCACACATTTAGCAGTGTTGGCCTCAAGCTTTTATTCCATCTCTAACTTTTCCGGCACCGTTTTTCCGTTTTTTTCGATCCATGATCTAGGCTGACGGATGACAGAGTCTGAGCTGGTCTCTTTGCTGATGTGCATTTGACTTTGAATGTGCATTTTTGTGTGACCTCAGCTCAGCCCACTGGTCAGGCAAATGATGATAACATAATAATATACAGGCCCATCGACCACTGGCAGTGCCCCTTTTTAGTTTTTTGTTCCCCCCCCCAAAAATACATTTGTCGATTTGTCGAACATTTGTCGAATTGCCGCTCATACAAACTTCTTTCTATAGATAGCAACCTGGAGATTACAAGCACAGCAGACCACAACACAAGTAAGACAATGTTTTATTCATTTGACCAGGCATTCAGTCACATTACATTAACTAGTAGGCCTATGTGACAACTGTGTCTGGCGTTAAGACCTCTCTTACTACTCTAACAGATGACTCAACGGATGCAAAGCGTGATAGGAATGATCCAAGCTTCATGCCTTATGTTTACATCTGTGTGGGAATAGCAGTCCTGGTGGTCATTGTGACAGCATTTTCTTTCTTCTGTCTACATGCATATAAAGGTGAGTAACGCTATTGATTTAATACTGAAAATGCATGTTTTTTTACAAGGTTGAAATAAAGAACAAATTCAAATGTTACATTTCTACAATGGATATCTTTTTCAGGACCAAGCAGGTCAACCGGAAATAGAACAAAGAAGCAGGTAAAGCAATCAAATAACTGTATTTCTTACAGCATCTCATAATTAACCAACATGTCATCTGTTAACATGACAATACTGGCCCTAAGTACACCTGCTTGCATGTGAAGGCTAAACATATTGAAGGATAGCATTGCTATGCCATGTCTAAATGCCTCTGTCTAAATCAGAGATGGGCAACTTTGATGGGGGTGGGTGTGAACTCACAAGCCACAGTCACTTGCAGGTCTTCCTACCCACGTCCATACACATCCACACACTAGCCTTTTGAGGGACCTAAGTGCAATTCTGCACATTTTACCATGGGGCTTAGAGAAAATTGAGCCGTTTTAAAGCAAGTTTGCTGAAATTCTGCACATTTTACCATGGTGCGGAGAGGAGATTTTGCAATTTTATAACAACTTTTGATGCAAGTTTTATAGCTAAAAAAAAAAGTCTAGCAATTTTACAGCTCATTTCCTGTAATTATACACATTTTGATTTGATTGTACCTTGTGTATTCTACTATTCTAACTATCAACAGTAAGTTGAGACCCCGACTGAATTTTCTTTCTCCAAAAATAATAATAACAATAATATGAATGATATTTTGGGGAGGAGGGATTGATCCACGGGTCTTAAAAAGGGGGGCCGCCAGATGCCCATCCCTGGTCTAAATGTCTCTTCCTGTGTTTATGACACAGGAGATGTCCACACTGACAGCACCATGTCCAGACCTCTCCTTCAACCCCGAGGAAACCTTTCCATCATCACCATCCACCCCAAACCCCGTACAGCCTGCCAATCTCTATGACAACGGTCTCTACTGTAACCGCATCAATGGGAAAAATGGAGCTCTACCATTCTCCAACAACAGAGCAGGAGGTCAAGTGTCAAGCCACCTTGTGTATGCTTCCCTGAACCACGAGACCACCAGGGGGTCCCTGAGATCACCCCATATTCCGAACCCGCAGGATACATTCTCTGAGTACGCAGCCATCCGGGTCTACTGAGCTCTGAGAGAGACCTCAGCCAGACCCTAACAGTACAGTGCTGTAAGTTATGTTCTTTGATGGTTGTTTTCACACAGAGGAAGAGGAAAGCTGAACATTTTTGTTTATGAAAATTTGACTCATCTGTTTTCATATTATATTTTTTGGGGGCACTTTATATAATTGTCACGCACTCAATGACACACACTTCCTGGTGCAATTGCAACGGTGAGCAATGTGTTAACCGCAGTGCAGCAGTGTTTCAGAGAAGAAGATGTAAAGGTGGAGGGTGACTGAGAGGTGTTAGAACTAGAGAGCATGTGCTTCTGAGTGAACATCCTTCACATCACACCTCAGAGTTAGAGGAGCAAAGGTGTCGGTAACTCTCACTTCAAGATATTTCACACATAATGATGGGAAAACCATAATTTGTTAATTACTATCAAGAAATACATTATATATTCAAAAGTATGTGGACACCCATTCAAATGAGTGGATTTGGCTATTTCAGCCACAATCATTGCTAACAGGTGTATACAATTGAGCACACAGCCATTCAATCTCCATAAACAAACACTGTCAGTAGAATGGCCTTACTGAAGAGCTCAGTGACTTTCAACATGGCATTGTCATAGAATGCCACCTATCCAACAAGTTAGTTTGTCAAATTTCTGTCCTGCTAGAGCTGCCCCGGTCAACTGTAAGTGCTGTTATTGTTAAGTGAAACGTCTAGGAGCAAAAAAAACGCACAGAACGGGACCGCCGAGTGCTGAAGAGCAGCTCTTAAAAATCGTCTCTCCTCGGTTGCAACACTCACTTCCGAGTACCAAACTGCCTCTCCAAGCAATGTCAGCTGTTCGTCAAGAGATTCATGAAGTGGGTTTCCATGGCCTAGCAGCTGCACACAAGCCTAAGATCACCATGCGCAATGCCTGGCTGAAGTGATGTAAAGCTCGCCGCCATTGGACTCTGGAGCAGTGGAAATGTGTTCTCTAGAGTGATGAATCACGCATCACCATCTGGCAGTCCGATGGATGAATTTGTTTTTGGGGCTGATTTTAATAGTCCAGGCCAGCAAAATTGCTGCAGCAATGTCCCAACATCTAGTGGAAAGCCTTCCCAGAAGAGTGGAGGCTGTTATGGCAAAAAAAAGTTGACCAACTCCATATTATGATTTCGGAATGAGATGTTCGTTGAGCATGTGTCCACATACTTCTGGTCTTTTAGAGTGTATTTTAATGATAAAATCCATGAGCTATTTTGGTGATTATAAGTGAGAATATAAAAGTGGGAAATGATTCATACCTAACATTTTATGACTCTGTGTGTGTTTAGGTGTGTGTGTGGGTGTTTGTGTGTGTGTGTGTGTGTGTGTCTGCTTGTGACTCACTCAGTAAGTGATATATAAGTACATGAACAAGTTAATGTGTTAGCAAGCGTGTGCTGGCTACAGGTTAATGTGTTTGCATGCGTGTGCTGGCTACAGGTTAATATGTTAGCATGCGTGTGCTGGCTACAGGTTAATGTGTTTGCATGCGTGTGCTGGCTACAGGTTAATGTGTTTGCATGCGTGTGCTGGCTACAGGTTAATGTGTTTGCATGTGTGTGCTGGCTACAGGTTAATGTGTTTGCATGCGTGTGCTGGCTACAGGTTAATGTGTTTGCATGTGTGTGCTGGCTAGAGGTTAATGTGTTTGCATGCGTGTGCTGGCTACAGGTTAATACGTTAGCAAGCGTGTGCTGGCTACAGGTTAATACGTTAGCAAGCGTGTGCTGGCTACAGGTTAATACGTTAGAAAGCGTGTGCTGGCTACAGGTTAATATATTAGCAAGCGTGTGCTGGCTACAGGTTAATACGTTAGCATGTGTGTGCTGGCTACAGGTTAATATGTTAGCACGCGTGTGCTGGCTACAGGTTAATACGTTAGCAAGCATTTGCTGGCTACAGGTTAATGTGTTTGCACGCGTGTGCTGGCTACAGGTTAATATGTTAGCATGCGTGTGCTGGCTTCAGGTTAATGTGTTTGCATGCGTGTGCTGGCTACAGGTTAATGTGTTTGCATGCGTGTGCTGGCTACAGGTTAATACGTTAGCAAGCGTGTGCTGGCTACAGGTTAATACGTTAGCAAGCATGTGCTGGCTACAGGTTAATACGTTAGCAAGCGTGTGCTGGCTACAGGTTAATACGTTAGCATGCGTGTGCTGGCTACAGGTTAATACGTTAGCAAGCGTGTGCTGGCTACAGGTTAATACGTTAGCATGCGTGTGCTGGCTACAGGTTAATATGTTTGCATGAGTGTGCTGGCTACAGGTTAATACGTTAGCAAGCGTGTGCTGGCTACAGGTTAATGTGTTTGCACGCGTGTGCTGGCTATAGGTTAATACGTTAGCAAGCGTGTGCTGGCTACAGGTTAATACGTTAGCAAGCGTGTGCTGGCTACAGGTTAATACGTTAGCAAGCGTGTGCTGGCTACAGGTTAATACGTTAGCAAGCGTGTGCTGGCTACAGGTTAATACATTAGCAAGCGTGTGCTGGCTACAGGTTAATACATTAGCAAGCGTGTGCTGGCTACAGGTTAATACGTTAGCAAGCGTGTGCTGGCTACAGGTTAATACGTTAGCAAGCGTGTGCTGGCTACAGGTTAATACGTTAGCAAGCGTGTGCTGGCTACAGGTTTATACGTTAGCAAGCGTGTGCTGGCTACAGGTTAATACGTTAGCAAGCGTGTGCTGGCGTGCAAACACATTTCTCTATGGCTATATGAAGATGACTGTTTCTCTATGGCTATGTGAAGATGACTGTTTCTCTATGGCTATATGAAGATGACTGTTTCTCTATGGCTATATGAAGATGACTGTTTCTCTATGGCTATATGATGATGACGGTAATACTTTGCGTAACTGTGATGTTATGTTGGTGTGGTGTGATTGTTATCAAGCAGAACATACAGTGACACATTTTAGTCTCAGTTATTGTTGGGTTGGAAACATGTTACAGTAGTTTGAAACAATTTAAAATTAAGGTTACATGATCACTATGCAGCTCAACTCAATTACAATACATTCACCAGAGACTAGTGATGTCCCTCATTGTGTTGTAAATTGTGACAGAGTCATAGAGTATTACCATATGAAGAAGGAATGGCTGGTTTTTGAGAGTGCAGAATGAAGCTTTGGTCTTGTCTCACTGGTAATGCCTTTGGTCCCTACACTGCTTCTGTATGTGTTCTGGTAAAATCCTGAGTGAGTGAGTGGTTACTGTAAAGTACTGGGGTTTTCTTTGTGCACCAGATACAGACCCTGTCCTGCACAAGGCTGTGTGCTTGTGGTTTAAAAACACAGTGCACAGGAAGTGCTAGGAGCAGCCCACCACACCAAGACAGCGAGAAACTCTATGCTCTTAGAGATGACATTTATTCAGAGAAAACTCTATGCTCAAATAGATTGTTTATTCAGACAGAAACTCTATGCTGAAATAGATTGTTTATTCAGAGGGAAACTCTATGCTCAGAGAGATTATGTTTATTCAGAGAGATACTCTATGCTCAGAGAGATTATGTTTATTCAGAGAGATACTCTATGCTCAGAGAGATTATGTTTATTCAGAGAGAAATTATGCTCAGAGAGATAATGTTTATTCAGAGGGAAATTATGCTCAGAGAGATAATGTTTATTCAGAGAGAAATTATGCTCAGAGAGATAATGTTTATTCAGAGATAAACTCTATGCTCAGAGAGATGACATTTATTCAGAGAAAACTCTATGCTCAAATAGATTGTTTATTCAGACAGAAACTCTATGCTCAAATAGATTGTTTATTCAGAGGGAAACTCTATGCTCAGAGAGATTATGTTTATTCAGAGATAAACTCTATGCTCAGAGAGATTCTGTTTATTCAGAGAGAAACTCTATGCTCAGAGAGATTGTGTTTATTCAGAGAGAAATTATGCTCAGAGAGATAATGTTTATTCAGAGGGAAATTATGCTCAGAGAGATAATGTTTATTCAGAGAGAAACTATGCTCAGAGAGATTATGTTTATTCAGAGAGAAACTCTATGCTCAGAGAGATTGTGTTTATTCAGAGAGAAACTATGCTCAGAGAGATTATGTTTATTCAGAGAGAAACTCTATGCTCAGAGATGATGCACTATTGAAATTATCCTGGCAGTGTCGAACCAATGCAAGTTGTCTTGTTTTCTGATTTGACTTATAAAACTTATTGAGACACAAAATATACAAACTCTTCAGCCTAATTATGCCATTACATTATTGTCATAATTGCTGACACATCCATTAGCCTAACAATCTCAGAAGAGGTCCCATTCTTATCAGTGTAATGGATTTGTATTAGTCTATAAGATAGTCATTTTCAGCCATAAATAAGTAACCTAGGTGTTTTTTGAGAGCAAACCACTGACTGTACCTTGATGCTGTGTTACTTTCAGCTACTGCCCGCCCCCATGTGGTCGTTTGTTGTTATTACAGCATCATGCTCCACCATCATCATTTCTAAGGCAATAGAGCAAAAGCTAGTACAGGACATTAAGACAAGCTGAGACATGAGGACATACATTACAACTTTGAGGCCATTTTAGGTTTATTGAAAATGCTATGAATACAAGGGTTAATGAACTCCATCTCCCTTCAGATTTGGTTGAATGGAATTTCTCTTCCTACTATGGATGTCTGTCAGTCACAGCCCACACACATTGCCCTTTGTCCTTGTAACAAACACACACAAACACACATACACACACACACACAATCAGTCCCCACTCTCATATCTGCTCGTTGGCCTTAGATGCAGCCCTGGACACACTAGTGGCAATGTATGTTTTCTTTAGAGGACAAAGCCCTCGTTCAGCCGCCAGAGGGGTGGCGAGAACACGCCATCTGAGGAAAGAAGGGAGGGAGGGAGGATGTGGATGGATGGATGGATGGATGGATGGGTGGGTGGATGGATGGATGGATGGGTGGGTGGGTGGGTGGGTGGGATTGTGGGTGGGTGGGTGGGTGGGTGGATGGGTGGGTGGGTGGGTGGGAGGATTAATGGATGGATGGATGGATGGATGGAGGGGTGGTAGATGGATGATAGATGGATGGATGGAGGGGTGGTAGATGAATGGATAGATGGATGGATGGAGGGGTGGTAGATGGATGGAGGGGTGGTAGATGGGTGGATAGATGATGGATGGATGGATGGATGGATGGAAGGAGGGGTGGTAGATGGATAGATGGATGGAGGGGTGGTAGATGGATAGATGGATGGAGGGGTGGTAGATGGATGGATAGATGGATGGATGGAGGGGTGGTAGATGGATAGATAGATGGATGGATGGAGGGGTGGTAGATGGATGGATAGATGGAGGGGTGGTAGATGGGTGGTGAGAGAGAAATGACAGACTGCATCCAGATTGAGGTCATACAGAAATCATGTGACTTCATCGCACTACAGTCCCAGAAACCTTATGACAGGGTGGACAAGATGTGTAAGAGGGGGTATGACTGTGGGATTGGTCCAAAATCAACCCTAACAACACACTACACTCAGTCTCATTAGTATGAGGAAAACTGGGTGTGTCACTGGAGGGGGGGTTTGGAGCAAACGTGAGAATGATGACAGATTCCAGTACTATTCCATGATCAAACCTTATACTGATAGAGAAAGCATCTATTCCTCTTGAGTGTACAATGTGCAGAAGAAATGGAACAGGTTGTGGATTTAGTTCTGAAGACACACAAACACATTCCTGGCCATGCTAAAACTGCGTGGAAAACTAGTGATCTGATCTCTCATAAGAAAACATTCAATTTTCAGACAATAATCTGTTCTACTGCACACCAAGCCAAGAGAACACAGTCCCACACAGAAGGCAGTCACAGAGGGAAGTCACAGAGGGCAGTCACAGAGGGCAGTGTTTAGGACACAGTGCTAATAAACACACTTTAATCAGCCTTCACTGCAGAGCTGCCCTTACAGATTGATGCTGGCCTATTTGCAGCTGTGTGTGTGTGTGTGTGTGTGTGTGTGTGTGTGTGTGTGTGTGTGTGTGTGTGTGTGTGTGTGTGTGTGTGTGTGTGTGTGTGTGTGTGTGTGTGTGTGTGTGTGTGTGTGTGTGTGTGTGTGTGTGTGTGTGTGTGTGTGTTTTTATTCTCCAAAGCTCGGTACCCCTATCAAACACCCCGGCTCAGGATAAAACAGACTTGGAACAAAGTGCATATGGAAGCCAGATATGGACAAACAGCCAAGAGGAGAATAATTCCACCTTTCCCCCCTCTCTTTTTAAAGTCAATCCAGGTGTACAGAGACTGGCCCCAGAATTCCATTCCTGGGATACAAACTCAAAAACCTCAGTTTTGTTTTGTCAACTTTCAATGTTTAGTATTAAGTGTCAAATATTTTGTAACCAGTAATACACCAGACCTTTTTCTAAATGTTTTTATCTTACATTTCATCACGTATTCATCACACAGTACATTTTCAAGTGACAGCATCTTCCTTCATACGGGGGCTGTGTTGACCTTTGATGTGGTTAGTTGCTTTTTCAGCATGTGAAGTGACTCTGGGAGAAGGCACATTATGAAACACATGTTATCTGGTAAGAGCCCCCCACACACATATTCAATGGTTACATCACATAACACAGCAGTCAATGTACATACTGGGGAAAAAACTTGTGTATGATGACGCAATTAGAGAAGTACCACAGAAGATGCATTATGGTAGCAAACCATGACAGTTTTCTCCTAAAAAGGCAATTAACCTTGACTGCTATCTGATGCCTATACAGATTAAGTAAATCGGTTCAGCATTTCATGAAGCTTAAATCTGCAGAGACCTGATAATACTGATGGCCTGGCCACTCCTTGGTGGCAATGATTAAAAAGGAAAGCCATTGCACATGTTCATACACGTCTTCTACTGGGAATCACATTAAACCATCTGACCATGGAATCTGAAAACACACACACTCACAAACAACTCATAACTACAGTTATTCACCCTCTCCCCATGATAAAAATGGCATTAATGGTATAATTTTATAAAATATTTTTATCTGAGCATATATTCTACCACTCTCTCGCCAACTCTGCTAGAGTTTTGAGTAAGTGGTCTATGTCTGAGACCTGCGGTTGAACCCTTACAGATAGCTTTATCATTGCCAGCATGCAACAGATGTAGGATTTTAAATTGAGCCAGTTTGATACAGCAGGAAAATAACCCTGCAGCAACAGAACATGTGAATTATTAGGTAGGATATAACATTTTTGTAGGAGATGATCTATTTTTCAGTAGCACTTGACACGGTCATAATCATGTCCTAATATTTCACAACAGTTGAAATAACTTGTCATAAACCTGTTATAATATGGTCATATCACTGTCACGATACATATATGTAGACCTGTTGTGACATATATTGCATTATTATATGGCTGGTTATGACACCTACATAAGAGTGTCAAACCCCACAAAACCTACCACACGAGGGCAAACACTTCATGTCAACACTATGTTTATGTTATAGATTTTTGTATTTATTGACCATGTTATATGAATATTGTTATTGGTGTCAGACATGCACCTACCCCAATGCTCAGTTTCTGATGACTGGGATGAATGCAGGAGCAGATTTCAGGAGCAGGACAAGACACCCTCTTTTTGACTGATGACTGACATTAGGGCAGGTACCTGATAGGCCTATCTGGCTTTATGATGGTCATAATGCTTCTTAACAGTGTCATAAAGTGTATTTTCTTAGTCCAAGTAAAGTGACACAGGGTGGTGAAGTTATTTGAAATATGATACTTGTAAAGAATTCATTACAACATCCACAAAGTATTTAAGAAACAAACTTTTAAACGAAAGAAAAAACAAATTTGTGTAGATGTCATAACCACCCACAAAATAACGCAATATACTGTATGTCACAACATGTGTAAATATATGGGTCATGACAGTGTTATGACAATATTATGACAGGCTTTGACAAGTTATGTCAGTTGTTATGACATATTATGACATGGTTATGATGGCGTTCTAACTTGTTATGACACTGGGTTTCAAATAAAGTGTTACCAATTTTTCATAAGGGAAAATCAAGTCTGAAATTTCAAAGTGGAAATTACAAACTTTAGAAGCCTTTTTACGCCTCAACTACACTACATTGCAGGAAAATTGTCCTGCAGGAAAATTCTCCCTCCACATGGTGATCAAATTAAAATCCTACATCTGTAGGAGGTTCCAGAAAGAAATCACGCTTAGCTAAATACTGTCAGTTGCATACACATTATGTACACTTAATTGGCAAATAACTTGGCAAAGCAGGCTGTCCCATGAAACACTGAGAATAGAATGAAAATAGAGTGCATTCTGGGGGGTTCACTTTAAAGTTTGTAAATTCCCATACAATAACTACTCATCTCTTCTGCATTCAGTGTATCACAAGATGTGAGGGCTACTGAATACTGTAATACCCTGGTAGACTAAGGTATTTTCACTTCTCATTCAGAGTTTTCATGGTTTTCCCACAGACATAGTCCCTTTCATCTCGGGAACATACTTTACAATAGCACAAAGAATCCAAGGCAGTTACAAGAATCAAATAATTAGCATCACACCTCATGATATATATCGATGCTGATTGGGGTTCAGAGGACAAGGTTAGGTTCAGATCTGTTAGGATGTGTTGTGATTATTCTGGGCCGTATTCAAAGAGTCTCAGAGTAGGAGTGCTGACCTAGGGTCAGGTATGTGACTGTCCATGTTTATTATGATCTGAAAGGGAAATCTGATCATATATCAGCACTCCTACTATGAAACTCTTGAAACTGGTGAGTACAAGCCATTGTGACTAAACAATTGGTGTTTTGAGTGGATGGATTCAGATTCTCAGTGACCCTGTGATGTTGGTCATGATGGATTGTATTGTGTGTCCTCTTCTTGAGGTGGGCCTTGCTTCACTTCTGAAGGTGCAGCAGAATGTTGAGGAACAGTCTCTGATTGGTTGAATTTCACTTCCTCCTTTCAGACTCCGTCTGTGCAGAGGAGCGAGAGAGAAGGAGAGAGTGAAAGAGAGAGAAAAATAAACAGACAGAGAGAGAATACACCCTGGCGTGATTAAGTTTTGATAACTTTGTAAATCTCTTTAGGACAAGGTGACTTTTAGAAATATATTTCCCTGTATTTACCCCCCAAAATGAAATGATATTTAGCTGCAAGGGTGGCTATCATAAAGAAATACAAACGCCATTATGATCTGGACGAGAATGCCAAATTGAGGCAAAGGTAGGTATCTCTGGATTAAGTATTGAATATTAGTTAAAAGTAGTCATTAATAAATTAGGTACATTTCTTTAAATTGACAATTATGTGAACTGTCTTGTGCAAGTTTTAAATTGACACAATAACTGTTAGCAAAGGTGTCAGCTGGAGATGATGTGCAGGAGCTTGCAGGGATTTGTAGTTTTGAATGATGTCTACTTTGATGCTAATTAGCATTTTTTAATCTGAGAGTAAATAGAGCCTAATATATTGACAAAAGTCACCTTTTTGATAACTAAATGACAGATGAGTATTTTAATTGTCTTCTCTTTACAGCATCAACCCTTTCCTTTCTAAACAATGTTATCCTGCAAAGTTTTTTTTAAATATTGCGACATGCCTGGCTTGGCCTCTCTACTTTTGACAGACAGTGGCAACTCAAGAACAATCTGCCCAAATTCCACGTGCTGCCTTTCCTTCAGACTGTAGGCAATATGATAAAAAAATTATCCACAACTTGTTTTAAAAAAGAAGAAATCCTCTGTGTCCAGATCATGCTTTAGTATTCTATTTAGTATTGTATTTATTTCTGTATAGACAGGAGTATGTTAATTAGGATATATAATTTTGGTAATTTAATTCAATTTACTTTAGGAAAATCTTAGCTTCCCCTAGCCTTACGGACTCGCTGCCTATGCTTGAAACCATAACAGCAAGTAACTTCCATTCACTATTCGAGTGCAGGTTACGGATTAAGTTTGTTTTGTGGCCACTCGAAATAAAAAATAATTCCACTGGCCTTCCAAGTGGCGTAGCGGTCTAAGGCACTGCATTGCAGTGCTTGAGGTGTCATTACAGCCCTGGGTTCAATCCCAGAATGTGTCACAGCTGGCAGTGACTGGGAGACCCATGAGGCGGTTAGGAGAGGATTTGGCTGGCTGGGATTTTCTTGTCCCATCACTCTCTAGCGACTCCTTGCGGCGGGCTGGGCGCCTGCAAGCTGACTTCGGTTGCCAATTTTACAATGTTTTCTCCGACACATTGGTGCGTCTGGCTACCGGGTTAAGTGTGCAGTGTGTCAAGAAGCAGTGCGGCTTGGCAGGGTTGTGTTTCGGAGCACGAATGGCTCTCGAACTTCAACACTCTCCCAAGTCCATACGGGAGTTGCAGTGATGGGACAAGACTGTAACTACCAATTGGATATCACAAAATTGGGGAGAAAAACAGGTAAAAAGTACAAACAAAATTTTAATAATCAAATAATAATTCTATATGTAAAGACCAGATTAAATTAAGAATAGTCTGATGGGTGAGAATATGATCAAGTGCTTGTCAAATTGTGAATGAGAGACTGATGAAGTGTGTGCAGCCTGTGCAAGAAACAGAGCAGAGCTCATGCCTTTTATGCTTTTTTCAAATCATCATTAATTGCATCATTCAGCCTTAAAATTGATAACAACATCAAAACATATAGCCTTACATCTGTATCATAACTAAAGTTAAATAAATAACTCTAAATGAAGCATATAGGAGGACCTTCTTCTTTGTTAACCGCTCAACACAGAATAGCCGCATGTGTGCACTCCTTCAAATCATTTGGAGAAATTATCCTTTCTATTTTATTCAACTATGTTCAATTGAATTCTTTATACTATAAAATAATCTAAAATAATGCCATGGAATTCAAAGCAGATCTTGTCTACTAAATGAACTGTGTAGCCTACAGCCATATGGCATAGCCAGATCAGGGCGTAACATTTAAAAAGTATATATATTCTAACCTTCATTTAACTGTCAGTTAAGAAGTGGCGGCAGGTAGCCTAGTGGTTAGAGCGTTGGGTCAATCCCGGAGCTAACAAGGTAAATATCTGTCGTTATGCCCCTGAACAAGCCAGTTAACCCACTGTCACGACCGTCGTAATAACATTCGGACCAAAGCGCAGCGTGATATGGGTTCCACATGTTTATTGAATGAAACGCACAAAAACAATAAAGAACGAACGAAACGTGAAGTAAATTAAGTGCTCACAGGCAACTACACATAAACAACATCCCACAAAACACAGTGGGGAAATGGCTGCCTAAATATGATCCCCAATCAGAGACAACAAAAACAGCTGCCTCTGATTGGGAACCATACCAGGCCAACATAGAATTTAACAACCTAGATTACCCACCCTAGTCACACCCCGACCTAACCAAAATAGAGAATAAAAAGGCTCTCTATGGTCAGGGCGTGACACCCACTGTTCCTAGGCCATCATTGTAAATAAGAATTTATTCTTAACTGACTTGCCTAGTTAATCAAAGGTTAAATAAATGAAATAACAAATTCTTATTTACAATGACTGCCTAGGAACAGTGGGTTAACTGCCTTGTTCGGGGGCAGAACGACAGATTTTTACCTTGTCAGCTCGGAGATTCAATCTAGCAACCTTTCGGTTACTGGCCCAACTCTCTAACCACTAGGCTGCCTGCTAATAATAATAACAACTCAGAATATGCTATTCTGTTCTTCTGAAATAGGCTACATTTTCTTCATATCATGTTTCTTTAGACCTGTCTAAAATAAATCATGGATTTACTGTGATGGTGTAGACTATATTACATGGATTTATTAGACTTTTTAAAATGTAGATGTTTCAACAGTCTGCATCAGTGTGTGGAAGCCAGGAGATGCTGAACGTGTTTATGTTAATTAACGATCAATAACCGTGAGAATGACAAATTATTTGCTTGACAATCACATGCTGACAAAATGTCATTAGTTTGGGCACACTCTTTGTTGTATCCCTTACTATCCTTTATGTATAACATCTCCATTCTCCACAGAGCACTAGCAATGCTGAAACCAGCGATGAAACAGAGGTTCTTTTAATTAAGGATCGGCGTCCCATCAACGGGACAGCTGTAAATCTTGCAGAGCCTTTTGTCACCATCGCAGATTTTAGAGAAACAACAAATGTCGGTACATATAAGGGTCTTATATCGGCTGAAAGCTTAAATTATTGGTAATATAACTGAACTGTCCAATTTACAGTAGCTATTACTGTGAAAAAATGCCATGCTATTGTTTGAGGAGAGCTCCTAACGACAAAACACTTTTTTTCACTGCGATAGGTTTGATAAATTCACCTTTGAAGGTGAAATGTGTACTTACATTCTGAAATCTTGCTCTGATTTATCATCCAAAGGGTCCCAGAGATAACATGAAGTGTTGTTTTGTTAGATAAAATAATTTTTCATATCCTAAAAAGGTCTATAAAGCATGCACAACCGATTTTGTATTTCCACTCGTTCAATTTGCAAAGAAAGGAATCGGTGAAAATCTAACCCTAAACTTTGTTTCAACCAGGCTAATCCCATTCGTATGTATTCCTCAGAGATCCTAGAATGTAACCAGACTTCACTATATCATTAGGGGTGTAGTATATCCTATAGGACACCAAATTTGGTCAGAAAGCGACGCCTTCATGGCAAACCGATGACGTGGCCGATCTTCATTTGATCGACTGTATCTTTGTCAAATAAGCACCAATCGGGGTCAAACAAAGATAGCTATATAGCCAATGAGCTGGGCTTTACGGGAGTATCTGTCTGTCGCAAAATGTAGGTGCTAACCTTTTGTGACAGCATGTCTTTTCCTGTTGGACAAAAATTATAAGAATATTCAGATTTATGAAGTTATGAAAACTGGTTGTTTTGCAAATGTTGAACTTATAATATGGCTACTAATACTGGAAAATCTAAATCAAAGTCCAAGTATACAGATTTGATGATATTCTTGCAGAAAAATGTAATACTAATGCAAATGTCTCCTTCACAATTTGCCCAAATGTACCTGGGTAACTTCACACTAAATGCCATGTAGTTCGCTCATGCTTCAAGTTATCGGTCTGAAACTTTGCATATACACACTGCTTCCATCGTATGGACACCAGAGTGATGGCTAGAACTGGGACTTTTCTCTTGCATTTCAAAGATGGTGGTAGAAAAATAACTATTCTTTTTTTCTTTGTATTTTCTTCTACAATATCTATTGTGTTATATTCGCCTACATTCAATTCACATTTCCACAAACTTCAAAGCGTTTCCTTTCAAATTGTACCAAGAATATGCATATCCTTGCTTCAGGGCCAGAGCTACGGGCAGTTAGATTTTGGTATGTCATTTTAGGTGAAAATTGAAAAAAAAGGGGGCTATCCCTAAGATTAAATGACCCCATAGTCCATAGAGAAAGAGGCCAAAGTTAGGGCAACAGGCAAAGTGCAGGTTGAGTGCAGGTAATAGGCAAGCTGACTGTCAATTCCCCCCATGTAAAGTTGGGGTGGTAGCGTCTTGTATTGGTTCCCTTTACCATTCTGAGAACCACCAGATCTACTATAGCAACTAAAAACAGCTCCATCTGGCCAGCTGCAAAGTGTTATGTTTGTAATTCCTCTGTAGTGACTAGAGACAGCTGTCAGCATAGAGATGGATAGATACAAGGACAGAGAGCTTTATTTTCATGTGATCGATTCCCCCCACTCATACATAAGTCATGGCTGTGAATTTTAAGATTCAGGAATGGATATACCTTGGCCCCTAAGGGTATCTGGTTAAATTTAGCAAACAATGTAAAACAATTGTCCTTTTGTCTTTAGGGCATCGTTAAATTATTCAAATGCCAACCACAGGTTTGATATTTTCAAAGGATGCATAATTCAATATCTCTTTCTCAAACACATGCATGCACACACACCATTATATTCCAGGGTGTTTTCATGGCTACTGTACGTGCTCAAACACTCAATTAATGAAAGTGATGATGACCTCAGAATGACCTCAGTTTATTCCATCACAATTGTACTGTGAGGGTGTTTACACACACACACACACACACACACACACACACACACATGCACGCACGCACACGCACGCACGCACGCACGCTTGCACGCACACACACACACACACACACGCACACACACACACACACACACACACACACACACACACTGTGTCGCCATAAACCTCTCATCCAAACAGTAGCAACCAGGTCATCCATGACCAACTTCCTCGGAAATGAATGTCAAGGTGGTGAGGCAGTCAGGAAAACACATGCCAGAACATACCAGGGAACTGAAGGGAACAGGAACAATATGGCACTCACACAAGAGACACACACAGCATAAACACACTGTAGTTACACAATTCCTATGACAGACAGAGAAACACACACTGAATGATTCCTGGAGAAACCCCCCCATCCCAGCTGTAGGGAATCAGTGGACACCTTCTTTGAGATCTATGGAGGGAGAGAGTGAAGGATGACTTCCTAGAGAGAGAGACGAGACTGATACACACACACACACACACACTCACCATCTTCTTTGCGCAGGAAACACTTCCAGAGGCAGAAGCAGAGACATATGACCAGCAGAGCAGCTACAGTGGTCACAGAGATTAAGATGGTCAGAGCTGTCCCAACTAGAGAGAGAAAGAGGGAGAGCAGACAGACAGAGAAAAATAGAAAAAGTGAGAGATTAAGAGAAACACGGAGAAAGAGACAGTGAGAGGGAGAATAAGATAGAGATTTAGAGAGACAGAGTGAAAGAGAAAGAGAGTAAGAGAGAGACAGTAAAAGAGAGGGAGAGGGAGAGAGATAGAGAGATTGAGAGAGATTGAGAGCGAGAGAGAGAGTGAGAGAAAGATAATCATCTAGAAACAATGCTAACTTTTTAAAAGTACATGTTGATTGGTTCAGATTAAGTTTGGATTTCATTATGTACATATCTGATTTGACCATTTGGGCATGAACACTCATTAACCCTACTTGGCAATGACTTCAACAAAAACAGATCTCAAATCTTAAACACTGTGTTTAGGTCAGTCATTAATGTTTATCCATCACTCAAGGATCAGTATTCTTGGCTTTGTCCTGGTTTGGTCTGGCTACTTAAAGAAAAATGTTAGCTCTGAGCCAAGATAACATAGCACTGTCTCCTCCCAATGTGTGTGCGTGTGTATATGTCTGTGTGTGCGTGCACATTCGTGTTTGTCTCACTCACTCTTGGTGTTCATAGACACAGCGATGGGTGACTCCAGACCCTTATGGTGGACCAGGCATTTGACGGACACGTCCTTCAGCAGCCCTGATTGGACAGTGAGGGTGCTGATGACCAGGGTGGTCCCATCCCCCTGCTGGAGCTGTGATGTCACAGGGGGACCCATAGTGCGGTTGTCCCTCTCCGCGTTCCACACTATCTCCACCGGGGGCCGTGACACGGCTGTACAGTTGGCCTCGATCACCCCTGGAGATGTGTTCTTGTAGCTCACCTGGGGTTTAGGCAGTACTGGGGAAGACACAGAGATAATCAAAGATCAATGTTGGGTTTAGTGAATCAGTGTGTTTTCAGGTGGGTTCACTTAACTATGACTTGGTCCTGCTTAGTGACTCCCAAGTGGTGCAGCGGTCTAAGGCACTGCATCTCAGTGCTAGAGGCTTCACTAAAGACCCTGGTTTGATTCCAGGCTGTATCACAACCGGCTGTGATTGGGAGTCCCGTAGGGCGGTGCACAGCGTCCGGGTTAGGGTTTGGCCAGAGTAGGGGTTTATTGTATATACGAATTTGTTCTTAACTGACTTGCCAATGTAAATAAAGGTAAACAAATTGATGACCTGGATCACAAGTGAAAATTGACTTATTTGGACAGAGAATGGATGTCACAGATAAAATCAATATGTGAAAAAACTAACAACTGTAGGAATCTTGTGACTATGTGCATACTGTACTTGAGATCCATACGCAACAAATCATCTCTGTTTTCAATTGTCTGTTCTCAGAGCTGTGGTAGGAATGTTTTTCATTGGAATTTAGAACGTTTGTGTTGGCGAGAACTGATCTGGCTGGCCACAGATATTTGGCCCTGATAGCACAGCTGCAGTAGAGTGTCTTAACAGGCGTTTCAACTGAACCACATGAACCACCAATCTGGAGTAGATCTGTGGTAGAGGTGGAGCAACCCCAGGAGGAATTCAGACAACAGAACATTGCACTGTGATATGTACCAAGACTGCTATCTACTGCAATAGCACTGTGATATGTACCAATACTGCTATCTACTAACATAGCACTGTGATATGTACCAAGACTGCTATCTACTAACATAGCACTGTGATATGTACGAAGACTGCTATCTACTAACATAGCACTGTGATATATACCAAGACTGCTATCTACTGACATAGCACTGTGATATGTACCAAGACTGCTATCTACTAACATAGCACTGTGATATGTACCAAGACTGCTATCTACTAACATAGCACTGTGATGTGTACCAAGACTGCTATCTACTGCAATAGCACTGTGATATGTACCAATACTGCTATCTACTGACATAGCACTGTGATATGTACCAAGACTGCTATCTACTGACATAGCACTGTGATATGTACCAAGACTGCTATCTACTGACATAGCACTGTGATATGTACCAAGACTGCTATCTACTAACATAGCACTGTGATATGTACCAATACTGCTTTCTACTAACATAGCACTGTGATGTGTACCAAGACTGCTATC
Organism: Oncorhynchus mykiss; assembly: GCF_013265735.2. NCBI lineage: Eukaryota > Metazoa > Chordata > Actinopteri > Salmoniformes > Salmonidae > Oncorhynchus > Oncorhynchus mykiss. Next base: position 68,237,683 of record NC_048567.1, read on the forward strand.
TACTAACATAGCACTGTGATGTGTACCAAGACTGCTATCTACTGGCATAGCACTGTGATATGTACCAAGACTGCTATCTACTGACATAGCACTGTGATATGTACCAATACTGCTATCTACTGACATAGCACTGTGATATGTACCAAGACTGCTATCTACTGACATAGCACTGTGATATGTACCAATACTGATATCTACTGACATAGCACTGTGATATGTACCAAGACTGCTATCTACTGACATAGCACTGTGACATGTACCAAGACTGCTATCTACTGACATAGCACTGTGATATGTACCAAGACTGCTATCTACTGACATAGCACTGTGATATGTACCAATACTGATATCTACTGACATAGCACTGTGATATGTACCAAGACTGCTTTCTACTAACATAGCACTGTGATGTGTACCAAGACTGCTATCTACTAACATAGCACTGTGATATGTACCAATACTGCTATCTACTGACATAGCACTGTGATATGTACCAATACTGCTATCTACTGACATAGCACTGTGATATGTACCAAGACTGCTATCTACTGACATAGCACTGTGATGTGTACCAAGACTGCTTTCTACTAACATAGCACTGTGATGTGTACCAAGACTGCTATCTACTAACATAGCACTGTGATATGTACCAATACTGCTATCTACTGACATAGCACTGTGATATGTACCAAGACTGCTTTCTACTAACATAGCACTGTGATGTGTACCAAGACTGCTATCTACTAACATAGCACTGTGATATGTACCAATACTGCTATCTACTGACATAGCACTGTGATGTGTACCAAGACTGATATCTACTGACATAGCACTGTGATATGTACCAAGACTGCTATCTACTGACATAGCACTGTGATATGTACCAATACTGATATCTACTGGCATAGCTCTGTGATATGTACCAAGACTGATATCTACTGACATAGCACTGTGATATGTACCAAGACTGCTATCTACTGACATAGCACTGTGATATGTACCAAGACTGATATCTACTGACATAGCACTGTGATATGTACCAAGACTGCTATCTACTGACATAGCACTGTGATATGTACCAAGACTGCTATCTACTGACCTAGCACTGTGATATGTACCAATACTGCTATCTACTGACATAGCACTGTGATATGTACCAAGACTGCTATCTACTGACATAGCACTGTGATATGTACCAAGACTGCTATCTACTGACATAGCACTGTGATATGTACCAAGACTGCTATCTACTGACATAGCACTGTGATATGTACCAAGACTGCTATCTACTGACATAGCACTGTGATATTTACCAAGACTGCTATCTACTGACATAGCACTGTGATATGTACCAATACTGCTATCTACTGACATAGCACTGTGATATGTACCAATACTGCTATCTACTGACATAGCACTGTGATATTTACCAAGACTGCTATCTACTGACATAGCACTGTGATATGTACCAAGACTGCTATCTACTGACATAGCACTGTGATATTTACCAAGACTGCTATCTACTGACATAGCACTGTGATATTTACCAAGACTGCTATCTACTGACATAGCACTGTGATATGTACCAAGACTGCTATCTACTGACATAGCACTGTGATATGTACCAATACTGCTATCTACTGACATAGCACTGTGATGTCATACAGTACAGAGAAAGAAATCAAGTCTCTTTCCCTCCTTGTTAGTCTTATTCCTTATATTTTAATCTCAGTCTTCCTCCTCCTCCCAGACTTCAAACAAGAAACAGAATAACATTCTAAAACAGGCAGACTAAGAAAAAGAGAAGGGAGAGTAGTATGATAACAAGGTCAGAATACCAGTGAAGAGGGGGAAAGGGTGAAAGGGAGAGAGAGAGAGAGAGAGAGAGAGAGATAAACACGTCCATTAAAAAAGAGGGTAAAATCTTTGCTTGCTTTATTGACTTTAAAAAAGCATTTGATTCTATTTGGCACGAACGGCTATTCTTCAAAATTCTCCAAAGTGGACTTGGTGTTAAGGTTAATTGCTTCATAAAATGTATGTACACAGAAAACAAGTGTGCAATAAAAATCAAAAACCAAAGAACATCATTATTTTCGCAACGTCGAGGTGTGAGACAAGGCTGCAGTTTGAGTGCAAACCTTTTCATCATTTATATAATAAATTAGCAGACATGTTGGACCATTCTGCAGCCCAAAGTACCTGCTATATGCTGATGATTTGGTTATTCTATTACCAACCAAAGAAGGTCTTCAACAGAACCTTAACATTCTAGAGCAATATTGCCATAATTGGGCCCTGGCAGTAAATAAAAAAACAACTAAAATGATGAAATTTCCAGAAAAAAAGCCAGATGTCAGACACACAAAAATAAATTCACCTTGAACAACACCATAATTGAACACTCACAATTACACCTACCTTGGTCTGACCATATCTGCATCTGGAAACTTTACTATGGCAGTGAATGCACTCAAAGAAAAGCCCTCAGAGCATTGCATGCAATTAAAATGAAATGATTCCAAATCAACTACCCAATTAAAATGAAATGATTCCAAATCAACTACCCAATTAAAATGAAATGATTCCAAATCAACTACCCAATTAAAATGAAATGATTCCAAATCAACTACCCAATTAAAATGAAATGATTCCAAATCAACTACCCAATTAAAATGAAATGATTCCAAATCAACTACCCAATTAAAATGAAATGATTCCAAATCAACTACCCAATTAAAATGAAATGATTCCAAATAAACTACCCAATTAAAATGAAATGATTCCAAATCAACTACCCAATTAAAATGAAATGATTCCAAATCAACTACCCAATTAAAATGAAATGATTCCAAATCAACTACCCAATTAAAATGAAATGATTCCAAATCAACTACCCAATTAGAATGTGGACCAAAATATTTGACAGTGTAATCCCACCAATAGCTATTTATGGAAGTGAGGTTTTGGGACCACTGAATAAACTGGACTTTAAAATGTGGGACAAACATCAAATTCAAACCCTACATGCAGAATTATGCTGGATAATTCATGTAGGGCAGAATTGGGCCGTTTTCCAGTGGCAATGAAAGTACAAAAAATATGATTCACATTTTGGCTACACCTAAACCCAAGAGCTGAGCACAGAAACGAGCCCTCTTAGTCAGCTGGTGTTGGACTTCACCAACCAAGCTGACACCAGCACTGCTTCAAAAGAAATAATTCAAATAAACTAAATCATGAACCAATCTAAGGACTCATATTTACAACATTGGAAAATGTTTACATAATCCCAAAGCTGACTAAATTGCTATCTGTTTCACACCCTGATCTGTTTCACCTGTCTTGTGATTGTCTCCACCCCCTCCAGGTGTCGCTTATTATCCCTGGTGTATTTATCCCTGTTTCCTGTCTCTCTGTGCCAGTTTATCTTGTATGTTCAAGTCATCCAGCAGTTTTCCCGTACTCCTGCTTCTATTCTCTTTTGATAGTTCTCCCGGTTTTTGACCCTTGCCTGTTTTCTGGACTCTGTACCCGCCAGCCTGACCCTTCTGCCTGCCCTGACCTCGAGCCTGTCTGCCACTCTGTACCTCCTGGACTCTGTACCCGCCTGCCTGACCATTCTGCCTGCCCTGACCTCGAGCCTGGCTGCCACTCTGTACCTCCTGGACTCTGAACTGGTTTTGACCTTTTGCCTGTCCACGACCATTCTCTTGCCTTCCCCTTTTGGATTGTTTAATAAATATAAAGACTCAAACCATCTGCCTCCCATGTCTGCATATGGGTCTTGCCTTGTGCCCTTATAATCTGGCTCTGAACAGAGAATATGAATTGGCTGATTATCTCTACTCTGTCAAAGATATGAAGCAGAGACAGATCCTTACCAAGTACAGGCTGAGTGACCACCGATAGAAACCAGCAGACGTAAAAAGACATGGCTTCCCAAAGAAGAGCGTGCATGTGGTCTCTCCACGACAAGGGAGGTAGAAACAGATGCACTTTCTCCTTTACTCTGATAAATATTCCTCACCATCAGATTCATTGTTCACAGAGATTACTACATTTATTCCAAATGCTAATTTATTAATCTCAGAGGAAAGACAAAAGATACTCATGGGTGAATGAGTAACGGCTGCTCTTCCAGCCAAATATGTATTTGCCTCCCATAGCCTGAGAGACACTGAATAATATCTGCATAGTAATCAGTAACTTCATTATTTTAGTATTATTGTTATTACTATTATTATTATTGTTGTGATTACTTTTCCAAATAGTAGTGGTACGGGCAGTAGGGGTGATGGTAATGATAGCAGTTTAATCATTGGTGGAAAAAGTACCCAATTGTCATACTTGGTGACAGGTAGCCTAGTGGTTAGAGCATTTGGTTACTGGATCGAATCCCCGAGCTGACAAGGTTCAAATCTGTTGTTCTGCCCCTGAGCAAGGCGTGGATGTCGATTATGGCAGCCCCAGAGCACCTCTCTGATTTAGAGGGGTTGGGTTAAATGTAGAAGACACATTTCAGTTGAATGCATTCGGTTATACAACTGACTAGGTATCCCCCTTTCCCTACTTGAGTAAAAGTAAAGATACCTTAATAGAAAATTACTCAAGTAAAAGTGAAAGTCTCACAGTAAAAGTCTAAAGGTATTTTGTTTGAAATATACTTAAATATCAAAAGTAAATGTAATAGCTAAAATATACTTAAGGATTGAAAGTAAAAGTATAAATCATTTAACATTAGAATGCCATTTGGCCCTAAACAGAGAGTACACAGTGGCAGAATAACTGACCACTGTGACTGACCCAAACTTTGACTACCGTATGTACAGACTCAGTGAGCATAGCCTTGCTATTGAGAGAGGCCGCCGTAGGCATACCTGGCTCTCAAGAGAAGACAGGCCATGTGCACACTGCTCACAAAATGAAGTGGAAACTGATCTGTACTTCCTAACTTCCTGCCAAATGTATGACCATATTAGAGACACATATTTCCCTCAGATTACACAGATCCACAAAGAATTTGAAAAAAAACTAACAATTTTGATAAACTCACATATCTACTGGGTGAAATTCCACAGTGTGCCATCACATCAGCAAGATTTGTGACCTGTTGCCACAAGAAAAGGGCAACCAGTGAAGAACAAACTTCTTGTGTTTATGTTTATTTATTTTCCCTTTTGTAGATCATTACAACACTGTATATAGACATATATATATATAGACATTTGAAATGTCTTTATTCTTTTGGAACTTCTGTGAGTGTAATGTTTACTGTTTCTGTTTTTATTTCACTTTTGTTGATTATCTAGTTCACTTGCTTTGGCGATGTTAACATATGTTTCCCATGCCAATAAAGACCTTGAATTGAAATTGAATTGAAATAATGAAATTGAGAGATATGGCACAGGCTTTTCTGTTTGAATCGCTGGAAGTTAAATTTGAGACAAATGCCTTGCTGTTTGACTGGGCTGACAGGGAAAAGACAGAGAGAGGGAGAGCAAGAAGGAGAGAAAGGGGAAAAGGGGGAGAGAGGGAGGGTTGATGAGACAGTAGGGAGCACTGTCTGCCTGAAACAGTAATACAGTCATGACTTTTGGTGTCACACTTTACTCCCCCCTCTCTCCCTTTAATAGATCCATTCTTCAGTGCTAATGTAAACTCTCTGTCAGTGTTACCTCAGTGAGACACAGCCATAGAAATAAGAATGAATAGAAAGGGCGTCTCCATTCAAGTCAATGATGGCATAATGGGTGGACTGGCAGCCATTTTGAGTGTACCCATGCCAGGAAGTAAAATCAGGAAGTGTACCCTTCAATCTTTGCTATGATTTGTTGAGTCAATTCAACTGACATTACGAAAAATATATTCCATTGCATGAGCCACATCAGTTGGCATCATTTTAATTAACATTCTACATTACCATGGCAATCCAGCATCAGTTTATAGAACATTTCAAAATAACATGGACATTATTGCATCACAATACCAGGCCTGTGTGTACCAGTGTACCAGTCAATTGCCAGGGTTAGAGCTTCCAAGTCCGTTCTATTCATTCTTATTTCTATGGAAACACCACCAGCCTGGGTTTGTGTTCCACTTAATCACACAAACACCACTTACTACAACTTCAAACAGCCAGAAAACTAATGATGAACAAACACTGATTTGGAACTAGTGTGTGTGTGTGTGTGCGTGCGTGTGCGTGTGCGTGTGCGTGTGTGTGTGTGTGTGTGTGTGTGTGTGTGTGTGTGTGTGTGTGTGTGTGTGTGTGTGTGTGTGTGCCTGTACTTCTTCCCTGAAGAGCCCTTACCAGCAACAGATGGACCTAATTTTCAGGCACAAACATGTCAAGAACAGCTCAGTATTTGATACACTCCTTTCCACCTCAATCCCTTTGGAGCTGCCTTCAGGTCCCAGCTTACATCGAACACATCTGTTCAGGGAGAACCTCTGGGCTACAGAATACTGTAGCAGCAGTAGTCATCAAATAGAAGTAGCGGCATGTTGTTAAACTGCCTCTTTCACTGTTACTACTACAGTTTCCGTCATTTAAGACTGTCAACGCTGTCAGTGGACACAGAGGTCAGAGCACGCACTCGTGCACACACACACATTTGTCAAATAATCTCCCTCCCTTCCATAGGTGAAACTATGCAGAAGCAACCGCCAAAAAAAACTCCCAGTGCTCTAACCTAATATTTGACAACATTTCGACCACCATCAGCCAATCACAACAGCAGTATTATTTCTCACTTTAGGGTCTGCACTGTATATTACTATAACAGAGGAGTGATAACTCTTCTCTATGAAGTGAAAGAGAGCATTCACCAGTCTGGTTTGTTCAGCACAGTCAGGTCTGTATCATGTTAACTATCATGCTGGGGATTCAAACATCATGCACTACCCATCACTCGACAGTAAACCCATTCAACACAGTGTAAAGCGCAAGCACCTGAAGGTGGGTATGCTGGCAATATATTTAATCATCATTACTATAAGTTACTATCATTACTGTAGACGCTATTAGACAGTGAGGAGGATGTTTAGCTTAACCCTGGCAACAACAGTGAAGAAGGTGTATGTAGAGTAACCTTTCCTACCAAAGACAGTGAGGCAGACGGTAGCACTCTTGGTTCGCTCTGGGTAGGTGTGGTACTCGCAGGTGTAGCAGCCCTCATCCTGGATGCTGACTGGTCTGATGGACAGCTGGCTGTGGGAGAGGGAGGGGGTCAGCCAGGCCCTCTCCTGGTAGGGCGGCTCGATCATGGGGTCGCTGCGCTTGGCATAGGAGGCTACTCCGCTGGAGTCCCCCTGCTCTGCTGTGTGTCTCCACAGCACCTGCTGTACCTTCTCTGGCAGGCCATAGGAGCAAGACAGGACTGCCGCCTTACCACTCACCGCTGTCTTGTTACCCTCCGCAGTCACACGGGCTGGAGGAGAGGAAAACAACATGTTCACACAAACAGATAGACACACACACACGTACTATGCTATCTGTGTGTCTACCATTCTGTCTGCAACAGCAGTTTCTGATTAGCAGTATGAGCCTCCCCTCCTCAGCCCTCCTCTCCTCACAGTCTGTGACCGCACAGGACCTGTCAGAAATACATGGGTCTGCTCCCACGGCTTCTATGCTACATATGGGAACATATGACAACAGCACATGGGGATGGGAGTCATGACATCTCTCTACATCCATCAGAGTACATCCCTATAGTATAGAGGTTTATCAAAAGAGGAGTGAATACCTGATTCAGAGGATTTGGGTTAAATGCAGAAGACACATTTCAGTTAAATGCATTCGGTTGTGCAACTGACTAGGTATCTCCTTTCCTGAATCAGTCTCCAGACAGGTAGCAAGGAACCACGGAGTCCACTAAGAACAAAGAAAGGCACCAAACAAAGGACGGGCAGAAAATGGAGTATAAATTGAGTTCAGAATCAACAACAGGTTCAGTTGAAATGTTATGTGAGTGCCTATGCTGCTGACCAGAAACACCCTATGTCCAGCCCTTTCTTTCTAATCATCTCTCTCTCTTCCTGTTGTTTGTCCCCGTAACGCCTCCAGCCACTGTATCTGAATACAGAAAACCTCTGCCCCCTTCCTCCATCCCCCTGTTGAGGTATTAACTCCTCTAAGATCAAAGATTGGCAAGGAGGGAGTGAAGGAGGGCAGGAAAGAGAGAAGTACAAAACAATGATTGGGACATACTCAGCTGTGACACTCAGACTACAATAACAGAGTAACACAGCAATGACAAAGAGGAAATCTGAACATTCTCCTCTATTCACATGTGACGGTGAGGCAGGTGCGTCCCTCCTGCGATCCTGAGGGGTAAAGGTCAAAGATGCAGGTGTAGCAACCCTCGTCTCTGAAGCCCACCCTGCGGATGGTGATGGCTGAGGTGTCCTTGGGGGAGGGTGCCAGCTCTACATGCTGCTGGCCGCTCACGCTGTCCTTCTGGCTGGGCTCGTAGGTCAACAGAGTCTTGTTCTGGACATCCAGCCAGCGCACCTGTTTCAGGATGTCCCCACGCCCCTTAGACACCATGCAGGACAGAGTGAAGGGGAGCTCCACTGGGGCCTCCATGCGCTCAGGGGCCGTTACCTTGCCTGGGACACGGATAGGGGAGGGGACAACAGGGATCAGAGATCAGTCAAACAACTCATGCACTTGTTGTTTGACTGATCTGCCCATTACTTATTCCACATTTTGATGTGTTACAGCCTGGATGTAATACAGTGCCTTGCGAAAGTATTCGGCCCCCTTGAACTTTGCGACCTTTTGCCACATTTCAGGCTTCAAACATAAAGATATAAAACTGTATTTTTTTAACTTTTTTAACAAATCAAAAACTGAAAAATTGGGCGTGCAAAATTATTCAGCCCCTTTACTTTCAGTGCAGCAAACTCTCTCCAGAAGTTCAGTGAGGATCTCTGAATGATCCAATGTTGACCTAAATGACTAATGATGATAAATACAATCCACCTGTGTGTAATCAAGTCTCCGTATAAATGCACCTGCACTGTGATAGTCTCAGAGGTCCGTTAAAAGCGCAGAGAGCATCATGAAGAACAAGGAACACACCAGGCAGGTCCGAGATACTGTTGTGAAGAAGTTTAAAGCCGGATTTGGATACAAAAAGATTTCCCAAGCTTTAAACATCCCAAGGAGCACTGTGCAAGCGATAATATTGAAATGGAAGGAGTATCAGACCACTGCAAATCTACCAAGACCTGGCCGTCCCTCTAAACTTTCAGCTCATACAAGGAGAAGACTGATCAGAGATGCAGCCAAGAGGCCCATGATCACTCTGGATGAACTGCAGAGATCTACAGCTGAGGTGGGAGACTCTGTCCATAGGACAACAATCAGTCGTGTATTGCACAAATCTGCCCTTTATGGAAGAGTGGCAAGAAGAAAGCCATTTCTTAAAGATATCCATAAAAAGTGTTGTTTAAAGTTTGCCACAAGCCACCTGGGAGACACACCAAACATGTGGAAGAAGGTGCTCTGGTCAGATGAAACCAAAATTGAACTTTTTGGCAACAATGCAAAACGTTATGTTTGGCGTGAAAGCAACACAGCTCACACCATCCCCACTGTCAAACATGGTGGTGGCAGCATCATGGTTTGGGCCTGCTTTTCTTCAGCAGGGACAGGGAAGATGGTTAAAATTGATGGGAAGATGGATGGAGCCAAATACAGGACCATTCTGGAAGAAAACCTGATGGAGTCTGCAAAAGACCTGAGACTGGGACGGAGATTTGTCTTCCAACAAGACAATGATCCAAAACATAAAGCAAAATCTACAATGGAATGGTTCAAAAATAAACATATCCAGGTGTTAGAATGGCCAAGTCAAAGTCCAGACCTGAATCCAATCGAGAATCTGTGGAAAGAACTGAAAACTGCTGTTCACAAATGCTCTCTATCCAACCTCACTGAGCTCGAGCTGTTTTGCAAGGAGGAATGGGAAAAAATGTCAGTCTCTCGATGTGCAAAACTGATAGAGACATACCCCAAGCGACTTACAGCTGTAATCGCAGCAAAAGGTGGCGCTACAAAGTATTAACTTAAGGGGGCTGAATAATTTTGCACGCCCAATTTTTCAGTTTTTGATTTGTTAAAAAGGTTTGAAATATCCAATAAATGTCGTTCCACTTCATGATTGTGTCCCACTTGTTGTTGATTCTCCACAAAAAAATACAGTTTTATATCTTTATGTTTGAAGCTTGAAATGTGGCAAAAGGTCACAAAGTTCAAGGGGGCCGAATACTTTCGCAAGGCACTGTATGTCAATAAGTATGGAACCCATTTGTTTTGGAAAGCCTGAATAAGTTCAGGAGTGAAAGTCTCACAAAAAGTTGCAACTACTCACTCTGTGAGTAATAATATTGTTTAACATGATTTTTGAATGACTACCTCATCTCTTTACCCCACACATACAGTGCCTTGCGAAAGTATTCGGCCCCCTTGAACTTTGCGACCTTTTGCCACATTTCAGGCTTCAAACATAAAGATATAAAACTGTATTTTTTTGTGAAGAAGCAACAACAAGTGGGACACAATCATGAAGTGGAACGACATTTATTGGATATTTCAAACTTTTTTAACAAATCAAAAACTGAAAAATTGGGCGTGCAAAATTATTCAGCCCCCTTAAGTTAATAGATTCTCGATTGGATTCAGGTCTGGACTTTGACTTGGCCATTCTAACACCTGGATATGTTTATTTTTGAACCATTCCATTGTAGATTTTGCTTTATGTTTTGGATTATTGTCTTGTTGGAAGACAAATCTCCGTCCCAGTCTCAGGTCTTTTGCAGACTCCATCAGGTTTTCTTCCAGAATGGTCCTGTATTTGGCTCCATCCATCTTCCCATCAATTTTAACCATCTTCCTTGTCCCTGCTGAAGAAAAGCAGGCCCAAACCATGATGCTGCCACCACCATGTTTGACAGTGGGGATGGTGTGAGCTGTGTTGCTTTTACGCCAAACATAACGTTTTGCATTGTTGCCAAAAAGTTCAATTTTGGTTTCATCTGACCAGAGCACCTTCTTCCACATGTTTGGTGTGTCTCCCAGGTGGCTTGTGGCAAACTTTAAACAACACTTTTTATGGATATCTTTAAGAAATGGCTTTCTTCTTGCCACTCTTCCATAAAGGGCAGATTTGTGCAATACACGACTGATTGTTGTCCTATGGACAGAGTCTCCCACCTCAGCTGTAGATCTCTGCAGTTCATCCAGAGTGATCATGGGCCTCTTGGCTGCATCTCTGATCAGTCTTCTCCTTGTATGAGCTGAAAGTTTAGAGGGACGGCCAGGTCTTGGTAGATTTGCAGTGGTCTGATACTCCTTCCATTTCAATATTATCGCTTGCACAGTGCTCCTTGGGATGTTTAAAGCTTGGGAAATCTTTTTGTATCCAAATCCGGCTTTAAACTTCTTCACAACAGTATCTCGGACCTGCCTGGTGTGTTCCTTGTTCTTCATGATGCTCTCTGCGCTTTTTTTATTTTATTTTATTTTACCTTTATTTAACCAGGCAAGTCAGTTAAGAACAAATTCTTATTTTCAATGACGGCCTGGGAACAGTGGGTTAACTGCCTGTTCAGGGGCAGAACGACAGATTTGTACCTTGTCAGCTCGGGGGTTTTGAACTCACAACCTTCCGGTTACTAGTCCAACGCTCTAACCACTAGGCTACCCTGCCGCCCCAACGGACCTCTGAGACTATCACAGTGCAGGTGCATTTATACGGAGACTTGATTACACACAGGTGGATTGTATTTATCATCATTAGTCATTTAGGTCAACATTGGATCATTCAGAGATCCTCACTGAACTTCTGGAGAGAGTTTGCTGCACTGAAAGTAAAGGGGCTGAATAATTTTGCACGCCCAATTTTTCAGTTTTTGATTTGTTAAAAAAGTTTTAAATATCCAATAAATGTCGTTCCACTTCATGATTGTGTCCCACTTGTTGTTGATTCTTCACAAAAAAATACAGTTTTATATCTTTATGTTTGAAGCCTGAAATGTGGCAAAAGGTCACAAAGTTCAAGGGGGCCGAAAACTTTCGCAAGGCACTGTACATACATTAAGGTCCCTCAGTCGAGAAATGAATTTCAAACACATATTCAACCACAAAGACCAGAGAGGTTTTCCAATGCCTCACAAAGAAGGGCAGCTATTGGTAGATGGGTAAAAAAACAAACAGACATTGAATATCCTTTTGAACATGGTGAATTTATCAATTACACTTTGGATGGTGTATCAATACACCCAGTCATTACAAAGATACAGGCGTCCTTCCTAACTCAGTTGCCCGGAGGGGAAGAAAACCGCACAGGGATTTCACCATGAGGCTTATGGCTGTGATAGGAGAAAACAGAGAATGGATCAACAACATTGTAGTTACTCCACAATACTAATCTTTTCGACAGAACTAAAAACGGAAGCCTGTACAGAATTCAAATATTCCAAAACATGCATCCTGTTTGCAACACGGCACTAAATTTATATTGAAAGAAATGTGGCAAAGCAATTCACTTTTTGTTCTGAACAGAAAGTGTTATGTTTCAGACAAATCCAATACATTACTGAGTTCCACTCTCCATATTTTCTTGTCATATGCAAGGACTAGGAAGTTTTGCACAGGGATTTTCCTAGAGGAAAACTTGGTTCAGTCTGCTTTCCACTGATTCAGCCACACCCGTTACTGACAGGTCGAGCACACAGCAAAGCAATCTCCATAGACAAACATTGGCAGTAGATTGGCCTTACTGAAGAGCTCAATGACTTTCAACGTGGCACCATCATAGGATACCAAATTCCAACAAGTCAGATTGTCAAATTTCTGCCCTGCTAGAGCTGCCCCAGTCAACCATAAGTGCTGTTAATGTCAAATGGAAATGTCTAGGTGCAAAAACGTCTCAGCCGCGAAGTGGTAGGCCACACAAGCTCACAGAACAGGACCGCAGAGTGCTGAAGCGCACAGCCCGTAAAAATCGTCTGTCCTGGTTGCAACACTCACTACCGAGTTCCAAACTGCCTCTGGAAGCAAAGTCAGCACAATAACTGTTCATCGGGAGCTTCATGAAATGGGTTTCTATTTCCAAGTAGCCGCACACAAGCCTAAGATCACCACGAGCAATGTTAAGCGTCGGCTGGAATGGTGTAAAGCTCGCCTCCATTGGACTGTGGAGCAGTGGAAATGCGTTCTCTGGAGTGACGAATCACACTTCACAATCTGGCATTCCGAGGGACGACTCTGGGTTTGGGGGATGCCAGTTGAAGCTGCCTGCCTGAATCCATAGTGCCAACTGTAAAGTTTGGTGGGGGAGGAATAATGGTCTGGGGCTGTTTTTTATGGTTCGTGCTAGGCCCCTTAGTTGCAGTGAAGGTAAATCTTAACGGTACAGTATACAAAGACATTCTAGACAATTCTGTGCTTCCAACTTCGTGGCAACAGTTTGGGGAAGGCCCTTTCCTGTTTCAGCATGACAATGCCCCCATGCACACAGAAAAGTCCATGCAGAAATGGATTGTCGAGATTAGTGTGGAAGAACTTGCCTGGCCTGCACAGAGACCTGACCTCAATCCCATTGAACACCTTTGGGATGAATTGGAACGCCAACTGCAAGCCAGGCCTAACCGCCCAACATCAGTGCCTAACCTCACTAATGCTCTTGTGGCTGAATGGAAGCAAGTCCCTGCACCAATGTTCCAACATCTAGTGGAAAGCCTTCCTAAAAGAGTGGAGGCTGTTATAGCAGCAAAGGTTAGACCAACTCCATCCATATCATTGCCCATGACTTTGGAATGAGATGTTCGATGAGCAAGTGTCCACATACTTTAGGTCATGTAGTGTACTTATCTAAATGTGATATTTCTGTATTTAAATTTCAATACATTTGCGAAATTGACTAAAAACATGTTTCCGTCTTGTCATTATGGGTTATTGTGTGTAGATGGGTGAGCCATTAATTTTATTTGAATACATTCAGGCAGTAACAAAGCAAAATGTGGAATAAGACAAAGGAAATATAAATCCTTTCTGAAGACACTGTAAATGTGTAACACTGTACACAACATATTGTTTGGTGGAAACATGCAGAACCACAATAATGTGGTGAACTTACTAATAGAAATACAAATGTGTCAATATGTCTGGTGCTATGTCCACTCACCCTGCAGTCTGACCACCATCAGTAAGGACACAAGCAGCTGCAGGCATCGCACCAGGGAGGACTCACACATCATAGTCTGCATTGGGCAGAGTAGACATTCATGGGCTTTCCAGGACCAGGGTAGGCCACCACGGACTAAAATCATTTTAAATAACCATGTTTCTGTACAATCATCTGAAAGGATGTTACCTTACAGATCTGAACACTGTTTGAGTGGTTTAAACAAGCCTCATCTTACATCTGCTCTTGACACACGTCTCCTATGAAAGATAAGGAGAACACACAGAGGGTGAAACAAACACACACATCCATGAATCTGGCTTAATCCAGTGTGGAAATCTGCCTCTGAACTGTTAACATGGGATCAGTTACTTAACCTTAGAAATGTGAAGGCAAAATGAAGGGCTTCATTCTACCATCAATGGACTGGCCATTACACACAGGCCAGCTGCCTTTCTCTGGCAGAATGAGTCTCCACTTGCTCCATTGAGGATAAATGATCACTTCTGACCCAGCACAGCCCGTAATAAGGCCTAACACACCTAAAAGAAAAACCTTGATTCCACAGTGAAAATAATGGCTGTTTTGAGTCATACCCAGAAGGCTGTGTTTCAATTTCTTGAATAAGATTAAGCCACCTGACAATCTTTAAAATAATTACTGTAAAAAAAAAAACCCTGCTAGCTCATGAACACAATCCCATTTTGCTTTGTCAATTTGACCAGAGCAAAAGGGAGCACGGAATCATCTCACATCTCTCTGAAAACTATTTTCTTTAGCTACAAATAGGCAATATATTGTTGCTACCACATTGATGTTGTCACAACATTAAAGGAAATCATTAGCCGACCAACATTTAAGTGGACAATAGTAGTAATACAATATACCTGTTAGCCAAATACAGCTAGTATAAGCTATGGATCAAATAACAATGAAGGATCAACATTTAAACAAAGATTTCACTGGTGTATGATGCAGAATATAAAAATCCAAAGTAGTATCCTAATAATTAGAGCGACTTTGGGCACTACAAGCCACTTTCTATCCTGAAACTTTATCTTAAAATATAATTAAAAGCTTACCTCTGTTGTAGCTTGCGGGCGTTACTTTGGCAGCTAGTCCCGATCACTGTACTCTCATGGTCCGTGTATTTACATCTATTTCATAGACTGTCTATTGCGGTTGTAAAGAGCAGCTCCAGATGAAACACCGCCCATCTGTGAGTCTACAAATCAGGACCAAATAGTGTGCATAAGAAAGGATGTTGGGCAACAACTGAAATATGTGTATTTTCTCAATGTATGAACGTCATGGTTCCAACACTCGTCATGCTTTGGGGCGAATTACTTGCATGTTCTTTTTATCGCACTTGTGTACAGTGGGGACAAAAAGGCGCACCTATCGCTTCAACAGCGTGAGGTGTAAGAGTGCTGCCATCTAGTGGTTTACATTTAAAGTACATTGGGAGTGTACGACCATTTCTATCACTACAGAGACGCAGAGACACACTGAAGTGAAACTAAGCAGGCGTTGCAGTTCAGATCATTTGTTGAGTATTTGTTGCATAGATTCTGTCATTTTCTTGTAAGTTGGGCAAAAAGGGTCTTATTTGGAGCATGTGAGTTAGGTTCATACACTTTACAGATGATGAAAATAGCATTGTTAACTGTGTATCTCCATCAACTGACACATCTGGGATGCTAGATGATGGGTTGGTTGTAGTCACATTCTGGGGACCCTGTCCTTACAAAACAGAACTAAATAATAAATATTCATAGCCACATGTCAAACACAATGAAATTACCATTTTTACACTGAAATGAAAAAGGTTTTGAACTAGAAGAATTTGAGCACTTTATAGTTCATTCACGATCCGACCCTTTTCCCCCCAATTTTTCGCTTAAGATGACATACCCAAATCTAACTGCATGTAGCTCAGGACCTGAAGCAAGGATATGCATATTATTGATACGATTTGAAAGGAAACATTTTGAAGTTTGTGGAAATGTGAAATGAATGTAGGAGAATATAACACATTAGATCTGGTAAAATATAAAAACCTTGAAATGCAAGAGAAAGGTCATAATGTATTATTCCAGCCCAGGCACAATTTATATTTTGGCCACTAGATAACTTTTAAAGTTCATAAATGTGCACTCTCCTCAAACAATAGCATGGTGTTATTTCACTGTAATAGCTACTTTAAGTTGAACAGTGCAGTTATATTAACAAGAATTTAAGCTTTCTGCCAATATCAGTTATGTCTATGTCCTGGGAAATGTTCTTGTTACTTACAACCTCATGCTAATCACATTAGCCTACGTTAGCTCAACCGTCCCGTGGAGGACTCACCGATCCTGAAGAAGTTCAAAACACCTGATGACTCTAAGGCTGGTTTTTCTCCTAGAATGTGTTAATATTATCACAACATTATGCAATGACCTCTCTGTTGATGGCTGGCGTTGTTTCAATCCGGATGCAAGGGGTTACAACTGGACCAACAAAACTACGTCACAGAATCTAGAATAGATTTACTCCTTTGCTACAATTTGTTTCAGATGTACAGTAAATCATCAATGTTATAGATGTACAGTAAATCATCAATGTTATAGATGTACAGTAAATCATCAATGTTATAGATGTACAGTAAATCATCAATGTTATAGATGTACAGTAAATCATCAATGTTATAGATGTACAGTAAATCATCAATGTTATAGATGTACAGTAAATCATCAATGTTACAGATGTACAGTAAATCATCAATGTTATAGATGTACAGTAAATCATCAATGTTACAGATGTACAGTAAATCATCAATGTCATAGATGTACAGTAAATCATCAATGTTATAGATGTACAGTAAATCATCAATGTTATAGATGTACAGTAAATCATCAATGTTATAGATGTACAGTAAATCATCAATGTTATAGATGTACAGTAAATCATCAATGTTATAGATGTACAGTAAATCATCAATGTTATAGATGTACAGTAAATCATCAATGTTATAGATGTACAGTAAATCATCAATGTTATAGATGTACAGTAAATCATCAATGTTATAGATGTACAGTAAATCATCAATGTTATAGATGTACAGTAAATCATCAATGTTATAGATGTACAGTAAATCATCATTGTTATAGATGTACAGTAAATCATCAATGTTATAGATGTACAGTAAATCATCAATGTTATAGATGTACAGTAAATCATCAATGTTATAGATGTACAGTAAATTATCAATGTTATAGATGTACAGTAAATCATCAATGTTATAGATGTACAGTAAATCATCAATGTTATAGATGTACAGTAAATCATCAATGTTATAGATGTACAGTAAATTATCAATGTTATAGATGTACAGTAAATTATCAATGTTATAGATGTACAGTAAATTATCAATGTTATAGATGTACAGTAAATCATCAATGTTATAGATGTACAGTAAATCATCAATGTTATAGATGTACAGTAAATCATCAATGTTATAGATGTACAGTAAATCATCAATGTTATAGATGTACAGTAAATCATCAATGTTATAGATGTACAGTAAATCATCAATGTTATAGATGTACAGTAAATCATCAATGTTATAGATGTACAGTAAATCATCAATGTTATAGATGTACAGTAAATCATCAATGTTATAGATGTACAGTAAATCATCAATGTTATAGATGTACAGTAAATCATCAATGTTATAGATGTACAGTAAATTATCAATGTTATAGATGTACAGTAAATCATCAATGTTATAGATGTACAGTAAATTATCAATGTTATAGATGTACAGTAAATCATCAATGTTATAGATGTACAGTAAATCATCAATGTTATAGATGTACAGTAAATCATCAATGTTATAGATGTACAGTAAATCATCAATGTTACAGATGTACAGTAAATCATCAATTTGCTCCCTTTTCTGATCATCATTTGATTTCCCTGAATTTACAAGCTGTTAAAAGATCTAAGGATTTTTGAGTCTATTCGAAATTAAACAACACACTTCTTAGAAATCCTATATTCAATGGAATCATCAAATCGTTAGCCAAAGATAATTTTGCGAGAGGAGACTTAGTTCATGGGAGTAAATGGGATTTCTTAAAATTTAAAAATCAGTTTTAGCTATTAAACTTGTCAAAGAGCTGGAACACCTGACACACCTTGGTCTCTGAAACTTTTTGGTTTTGGTGAAAATTGTATCGAAGTCAATTGCATGTTTTACAAAGATGTAAATAGTTCTGCGACACTAAACCTTAATACATCTATTCAGTGTCAACAGAAGTGTATGACAGGGATGTCCAAATGTGCGTTTTTTATTAATTTTGGTAATGGATCTTCTATGTCAAGATATTCTAAATAATGCACATTTGCATATGGCTTATACAGTTCTGACCGAGAAATCTACATTTCCCAGCTGGCTGATACATTTCTTAAAGACAAAGACCAGGTCGCCCATGTCCTTAATGCCATCAATGCATATTTTATTATGTCTGGATTCAAACCGAATGCTTCTAAACATGAAAATGACTCTGACAATAAAGAAATATAAACTATTCCTGTAAAGGACTGCGTTAAATATTTAGAAATACATCTAGAGTAGAAGTCGGAGGTTTACATACACGTAGGTTGGAGTCATTAAAACTTGTTTTTCAACCACTCCACAAATTTCTTGTTAACAAACTATAGTTTTGTGCATGACACAAGTGATTTTTCCAACAATTGTTTACTGACCTAAAACAGGGAATTTTTACTAGGATTAAATGTCAGGAATTGTGAAAAACTGAGTTTAAATGTATTTGGCTAGGGTGTATGTAACTTCTGACTTCAACTGTATCTAAAAATCACTTAGTCAGAGAACATATTAATTTCCCCCCCAAAATAAGACTTCCAACAGCAGTCCCAACACCTTATCACTGCTACACCTGGCTATCAGCAGAGCCTTGTCTGGCAGTGAAACAGTTAATTCAGCCTCATTTACTGCCTTAAAAAAAACATAGCTGATATGGCTGACTTGTTTAAACAAATGTGGTTTCTACTGACAACTGAGATGTACAAACTATGGCATAAGAGAAGGATGAGCGGATATGATGCAATCCGTAATTTAAATTAAGAAATTAATGAGCGAGCTAGGACAGACTAGTCAATATAACTATTTGTTCTGTTCAGCACTTTTGAAATGTACAGAGACAAAATTCAGAACATGGGCCATTCTCACTGTATTCTCCCTGTACACCAAGTCAGAACCTTTGGAAAAATAACGGGGGCATATAAGCAGACAATGAAAGATCTTACAATATTTGATGATTACATTTCTCTAAAACAAGCTATAGGATAAATAAGAGGGAAAAAATACCAAAATATTATCGTGAGGCACATGGGCTACAAAAAGCTTACTGCACAACATGCACTTACTAACATTGTACTCAGCTACAGTATACATGTCAAATCAAACCAGAGTGGCAGGTAGCCTAGAGCATTGGGCCAGTAACCGAAAGGTTGCTGGATCGCGTCCCCAAGCTGACAAGGTAAAAATCTGTAATTCTGTCCCTGAACAAGGCCCACTGTTACATGGAAGGCTGTCATTGTAAATAAGCATTTGTTATTAACTGACTTGCCTAGTTTGATAAAAATATATATATTTGTCACATGTGCCAAATACAACAGGTATTTGTGCCAAATACACAATGAGTGTATTTGTGACAAATACAACGGTGAAATGCTTACTTACAAGACTGCTTAAAACATATTGGTATTACAGACAGGGAGAGGTTGAAAATGTCAGTGAAGACACTGCCAGTTGGTCAGTGCATGCTCGGAGCACATGTCCTGTTAATCTGTCTGGCCCAGCCGCCTTGTGAATGTTGACCTGTTTAAAGGTCTTACTCACATTGGCTGCTGAGAGGGTGATCACACAGTCATCTGTAACAGCTGATGCTCTCATGCATGTTTCAGTGTTACTTGCCTCGAAGTGAACAAGTTTTTTAGCTCGTCTGGTAGGCTCGTGTCACTGGGCAGCTCTTGTGTAGTATGATTCAATCTTAGTCCTGTATTGCCACTTTACCTGTTTGATGGTTCCTCTGAGGGCATAGTGGGATTTCTTATAAGCTTCTGGGTTAGAGTCCCGCTCCTTGAAAGCGGCAGCTCTACCTTTTAGCTCAGTGCGAATGTTGCCTGTAATCCATGGCTTCTGGTTGGGCTATGTATGTGCAGTCACTGTGGGGACGACGTCCTCGATGCACTTATTGATGAAGCCAGTGACTGATGTGGTGTACTTCTCAACGCCATCGGAAGAATCCCGGAACATATTCCAGTCTGTGCTAGCAAAAAAGTCCTGACGTTCAGCATCTGCTTCATCTGACCACTTTTTCATAGACCGAGTCACTGGTGCTTCCTGCTTCAATTTTGGCCTGTAAGCAGGAATCAGGAGGATAGAGTTAATGTATGGTCAGATTTGCCAAATGGAGGGCGAGCGAGAGCTTTGTACACGTCTCTGTGTGTGGAGTAAAGGTGGTCTAGATTTGTTTTCCTTCAGGTTGCACATTTAACATGCTGGTAGAAATGAGGTAAAACTGATTTAAGTTTCCCTGCATTAAAGTCACCGGCCACCGGGAGCGCCGCCTCTGGATGAGTGTTTTCCTGTTTGCTTATGGCAGAATACAGCTCATTTAGTGCGGTTTTAGTGCAAACTTCGCTGTGGTGGTATGTAGACAGCTACGAAAAGTACAGATGGAAACTCTCTATGTAGATTGTGTAGTCTACAGCTTACCATGAGATACTCTACCTCAGGTGAGCAACACCTTGAGATTTCCTTTGATATTTGGCACCAGCACATTTATGTTGTTTACATAAATGCATAGACCCCCACCCCGTATCTTACAGGAGGCTGCTGTTTTGTCTTGCCGATTGAGTGTATAACCCGCCAGCTGTATGTTCTTAATGTCGTCATTCAGCCACGACTTGGTGAAATATAAGATATTACAGTTTTAAAGGATATACGTGCTTTCAGTTCGTCCCATTTATTTTCCAGCGATTGAACGTTAGGTAGTAGAACGGAAGGCAAGGGCAGATTAGCCACTCGTCGCCTGATCCTCGCAAGGTGCCTTGATCTTTTGCCTCGAAATCTCAGTTTCCTTCTCCAGTGAATAAGGGGGATCGGGGCCTGGTCAGGTGTCTGCAGTATATCCCTCGCGTCCGAGTCATTGAAGAAGAACTCCTCATCCAGTTTGAGGTGAATGATCCCCGTTCTGATGCCCAGAAGCTCTTTTGGGTCATAAGAGACGGTAGTAACAAAACATTATGTACAAAACAAGTTACGAACCATGTGAAAAAACAAACAAAATAGCATGATTGGTTGAGAGCTGATAAAACGTCAGTCCTACCCTCCGGGGCCATGGCATATTGCATCATTAATTCAGAAGTATACAATACATTTTTGGACTCACTGTGTTGGGCTGTGCACACTTCCTTCCAAACCACTCATTGTTGAATTTGCGATTTCCAACTTGTCGTGTAATGCTAATGTCCAATGGACGATGAGCACCGATATGTTTTATCTATAATTTCTCTTTATTATTTATCTTCATATCACAAGGACTGAAAATGATTTGCCAGTTGTTTGTCAGCTTGACTCAGGATGACTGCTAGCTAAGAATCTGTACGTATGATGTTGACATGATCAGTCCAATCAAAGCTGCTGTACATATAATGTGATTTGATGTCATTTTATCTGTGGCCAATATTCTTGAGCCTTCTTTGATGGGCACTTCTAATATCAGCAGCCAAAGGGTTGGGATTTTCAAGGCCTCTCCTTACACTTCGCAATGACGTAGTTTCCCCATGAGTGAGAGAACACTGAGCCAATCATGCCACAACACTTTTCTGCTGGCTTGCCCTACCACCACAGAAAGCACTGAAACACCTGCATTTTTGAGCTGCCTTTCTCAAGAAAACAAAAAAGAGACAATGTTTGTATGCAGCTTTATTAACTCAATGATATATATATTTTTTACATTGTTTGCAAACTGATATGTGACACGTATTAATACCAAAATAACATGCAAAACAGGTACCCCCCCCCAAAAAAGTTGTTTATTTATTTATATTTTTGTTTGTTAAAAAGGTGGGGCTCATTCTTGACACACACAAGAAACTGTTGAGAGTGAAAAACCCAGCAGCGATGCAGTTCTTGACACACTCAAACCAATGCACCTGGCACCTACTACCATACCCCATTCAAAGGAATTTTAATATTTTGTCTTGACCATTCACCCTTTGAATGGCACACCTTTACAATCCATGTCTCAGGGCTTAACGATCCCTCTTTAACCTGTCTCCTCCCCTTTATCTACACTGATTGGTGACATCAGTAAGTGATCATAGCTGGATTCACCTGGTCAGTCTTTGTCATGGAAAGAGCAGGCGTTCTTAATGTGTTGTAAACTCAATGTGTACCAAACACTTTTAAGGAAGTGCTCTTTAAGATTTCACATAAGATGTTATTCTATGTTGTCCAAATTTGTTGATGTTGATGTAAATCTCTGATAGATGTTTGGGAAAACTTTGCGGAGTACTTATTTAGCTTTTTGAACATCATATTTTTGACATGAAGGATATTGTATGTTACTATTGCAATGATGACAAACCATTGAAATTATTCAGCATTTGTTTTATTCTTCCAGAAATCTAATCCAAAATTACAAATATTTCTGATCAAATTTAATCATCAAGTTAAGACATTATCCCTAGTTAATAATACAAATAATGACATCTTCTTGAATCATAATAATGTGTTTTGTTTTGTAGTAGAAGTGTTTGATGTAGTGATGTAAATAGTTGATATAGTATAGTATAATGAACATGTGTGCCTGATATTTGTAAATTGTATTTAGAATAATAACAAACAAACAATCATACAACAAGTTACACTGTCATCATATGATTTTTTTTCACTTAACTATTATTTTCAATTCACGGCCTAAACAGGTCAAACCCTGACCCGGCCAGACAACGCTGGGTCAATTGTGCGCCGCCCTATGCGACTCCCAATCACCGCTGGTTGTGATACAGCCTCGAACCTTTCAGAGTACACTTCTAGCACTGAGACGCAGTGCCTTAGACCACTGCGCCACTCAGGAGCCCAGTTGGATTGCAGAGAAGTGTCTGTTAACGTTGATGTTAGGATCATGTGCGTATGTGAGATGATCTTGATTTGGTATGATTAAACGGTACATATTATAAGAAAGGATTTTAAAAATAAACAAACAGACTGTATTCAATCTTAACGGATCCCCAACCTAGACCATCGTTTTTGTCGCCCTCTGCAGGCCACAAACCACACAGTTTCACATTCAGTAGATCAATTAGAAAGAAACCGATTTATTATAGAAATTAATTCCCTCAAAATAATATTGAAATTAAAGTACAATATTTAAATTAAAACGTATTAACCAGCCAAACTCATTTTTGGACGTCACAGCATTGCGACGGAATTGACAAATCTCTGACTCATTCTGATGACGTGCTTCATAGTCCAGTAAGTTGACAGCTCAACAACGCGTTTCCACAATGCAAAAAAAATCAACAAAATAACCACGTTTCACGTGTTTGTTGACATTTTTTTTGTAGTCATACATGAGCTGAATACAGAGCCTTTGAACTAAACGTATTCTATAGATTTTAGTCCGTTGTTTCCCAATCAAAATGTCGTTTCTTATGGATTCTGTGATCATGTTCACCTCACAGGTAAGAATTGCTAGCTAACGTTAGCTGTTCTTGGGTGGCTGTTCTTCTCGCTAGCTAACAGTTACTGTAACCTTACAAACAACTGCTAGCTACTATAACACCACTTTTGTCTCCCTTTGCTTAGCCAGCTATTATGCTAGCCAGCTAGAATGATTGCACATACACTGTCTTGGGCCAATTTACTAACGTGAAATCTTTCAACTTATCAGGTGCTCTTCTTTGGCTTTGGGTGGCTGTTCTTCATGCGGCAGCTGTTCAAAGACTATGAGGTATGTTATTTAGTTACTACACAAGTACTGTTATATTAGTTATGATTTGGTAGACATTAATCTACATGCCTTGTCTTTATTTTTGTAGCTAGGTGTCGTTATGTTTTCTGGACCGTTTTTGTTTAAGAACAGTTGGGAGAACCAGCAAGAAACAGAAACAGACAGATCCATCAGCATGGGTGTTTACACAGCAGTGATCTACAGAGACTGATCTAACCCTGTGGTCATGTTCCGGTCAACAGGTACGGCAGTATGTGGTCCAAGTGGTGTTCTCCATCACTTTTGCCTTCTCCTGCACCATGTTTGAGCTCATCATCTTTGAGATACTGGGTGCCTTAGAAACTAGGTAAGTACAATGGTTTAATTCATTCTTTACGTCACCACGTTCATTCAGTATGATACTTTTCTCTCCATTAACCAGCTAACATAGGCTAGCTGATGTCTCATAGATGTCCTTGTCCCTCAGTTCCAGGTATTTCCACTGGAAGTTCAACCTGTATGTGATTCTACTGGTTCTAATCTTTGTGGTGCCATTTTATATCGGCTACTTTGTCGTCAGCAACATCCGCCTTTGTGAGTGACATTTTATCCATGTTATTCCATCTGTAGCATAATTCCAGTGATCCTTCTGTGTTTGATGCTACAGAGTATATGATGGGTGCTGTCTTGCTGGGGATTCTCACACACAGTCTCTGAAGTGTGTGTTTGTGTTCAGTGCAGAGACAGAAGCTGCTCTTTGCCTGTGTCGTCTGGTTTACCTTCATGTATTTCTTTTGGAAGTTGGGGGACCCTTTCCCCATCCTCAGTCCCAAACATGGTGAGTGCCTACCCTACCCTATTCCCTATTCTCACTGCTGTGTTTAAGGCCCTATTCCAAATAACCCGTAGCCACTAATCATAGTCACCTCTTGTAGAGCTGAAAGTTTGGCAGGTAGCCTAGTGGTTACAGTATTGGGTCAGTAACTGAAAGGTCGCTAGTTCGATTCCCCGAGCTGACATGGTGAAACATCTGTTGATGTGCCCTTGAGTAACCCTAATTGTTCCAGGTTCGCTGTTGTTAATGGCAGACCCTTGCTGTGACCACACTGAGGGTGTCTCTGGGAGAGTGGGATATGCAAAAAATGCATGCATATTAATATACACTTGTACATGTGTGAAATAGGACAAATATAAGCACCAAATTCTTATAAGGATTGTAACAGTGATTGTACATAATTTTGCATTCTATACCTGTTTCTGTACCTCAGGTATCCTGTCCATCGAGCAGCTGATCAGTCGTGTTGGGGTCATAGGGGTCACGCTGATGGCTCTATTGTCCGGCTTTGGTGCTGTCAACTGCCCTTACACCTACATGTCCTACTTCCTACGGTTAGTGCACCAAGTCTGTATAGACCAAAACAGCATTAACCAACTACATTACCTACAATCCCATTCTCTAACTCCCCATAGACGCCTACTACTCTACTCCTCACATACTCTACTTGTCACAACTAAATAACCTACACTCTCATTCCCCACTATCCTTACTACCCTCACTACCTGTATACCTATGTGATGCATCTTTATCTACAGGAATGTGACAGAGAGTGATATTCTTGCCTTGGAGAGGAGACTTCTTCAGACCATGGACATGATCGTCAGCAAAAAGAAACGGTGAGGAACAGGGATAGGGGAATATATTTCTATAGAGAGAGCATAGAGACCCTCACCTTATTCTGATAATCAAATCATTCTCAGGCTCTAGTTTTCTGTTTTCCTGTGCCAGTGTTTGGTGTCATGCCTTTTCCGTTTTGTCTGTGCAGCATTGCCATGACACGGAGGCAGATGTACCAGCGAGGGGAGGACCAGAACAAACAGACAGGATTCTGGGGCATGATCAAGAGTGTCACCTCCTCACCACCAGGCAGCGAGAGTATCCTTCACACATCCTAATGGGAAGTGTGTGTGTTTTTATTGTGTGTCTGTGTACAGTTCCTTGACCCCCCTCTTCAGATTTGTCTCTGATCCAGCAGGAAGTGGATGCTCTGGAGGAGCTGAGTCGCCAGCTCTTCCTGGAGACAGTAGACCTGCAGGCCACCAAGGTAACGCATGTGCACGTTCTCATAACGGGAGCGTGACCACCGGTCCAGTTGAACCCTGATAAAAACCCTATTTACTATTGAGGAGCAGACTGTATATCATTCAAACACACATCTTTATTTGAACTATATCTAAATGCACCAATTGGAGCAATGGAAAAAGGTAAACGTTTTAAAAAATTCCTTTTGGAGTGTTCTGGTCCCCCAACGGCAGGCACGCTTTGAGGGCTCCAGTCCAGTTCCAGATGCAGCAGGCCTCTGCTGGGTCGTGTTGTACTGAGTGAAAGACAAAGATTCCGTCAGCAAATGGCACTGTTGCGCTAAGGTTCCGTAGGCCAAATACACAACTCCACAATTCACAATAAACCAAAATAGTAACTAACTAAAGGAATACAGTAATATCAAAGCAGAAACAAATGATAATGGAAAATAGTAAATCAATTTACGCAAGGTAATGTAAATAAAAAATAAATGGAGAGTCAAGGGATTGTAGCTCAGGTAATGTTATCGGATGTCCTTTCAAGGACAATGTCTATTCACAAATAGTCTTTGGATCAAAAGCCCGTGGGGGGACACTAGTGATTTTAAATCATTCAGATGTGAGCTGGTAGTGTTCAGTCAGAAAATGTGCTATAATCCACAATGTTTTGCAATCCAATGGCTTTGTGGAATTCGAGGGTTGACCATGGCTGCGGTTGAAATGAGAGCGGCGGAAGCTATCTAACTTCCAAATCACATTTTACACATACACATGGTTAGAAGATGTTAATGCGAGTGTAGTGAAGTGCTTGTGCTTCTAGTTCCGACCATGCAGTAGTATTTAACAAGTAATCTAACAATTTCACCACAACTACCTTTTACACACAAGTGTGAAGGAATGAATAAGAATATGTACATATAAATATATGGATGAGAGATGGCCGTTCAGCATAGGCAAGATGCAGTAGATGGATTAAAGTACCGTATATACATATGAGATGAGTAATGTAGGGTATGTAAACATTATATAAAGTGGCATTGTTTAAAGTGGCTAGTGATACATTTATTACATCCAATTTTGAATTATTAAAGTGGCTGGAGTTGAGTCAGTGTGTTGGCAGCAGCCACTCAATGTTAGTGGTGGCTGTTTAACAGTCTGATGGCCTTGAGAGAGAAGCTGTTTTTCAGTCTCTCGGTCCCAACTTTGATGCACCTGTACTGACCTCGCCTTCTGGATGATAGCGGGGTGAACAGGCAGTGGCTCGGGTGGTTGTTGTCCTTGATGATCTTTTTGCCTTCCTGTGACATCGGGTGGTGTAGGTGTCCTGGAGGGCAGGTAGTTTGCCCCCGGTGGTGCGTTGTGCGGACCTCACTACCCTCTGGAGAGCCTTACGGTTATGGGCGGAGCAGCTGCCATACCAGGCGGTGATACAGCCTGACAGGATGCTCTCGATTGTGCATCTGTAAAAGTTTGAGTGTTTTTGGTGACAATCCACATTTCTTCAGCCCCCTGAGGTTGAAGAGACGACCTGTCAGGAAGTCCAGGACCCAGTTGCACAGTGCGGGGTCGAGACCCAGGGTCTCAAGCTTAATGACGAGTTTGGAGGGTACTATGGTGTTGAATGCTGAGCTGTATTCGATGAACAGCATTCTTACATAGGTATTCCTCTTGTCTGGTACCCCAGGTCATCTTAGGTTTCATTACATACAGTCGAGAAGAACTACTGAATATAAGAGCAGCGTCAACTCACCATCAGTACGACCAAGAATATGACTTTTGCGAAACGGATCCTGTGTTCTGCCTTTCACCCAGGACAACGGAATGGATCCCAAAAAACGACTTTGTAAAAGAGGGAAACGAAGCTGTCTTCTGGTCAGACTCCGGAGACGGGCACATCGCGCACCACTCCCTAGCATACTTCTCGCCAATGTCCAGTCTCTTGACAACAAGGTTGATGAAATCTGAGCAAGGGTAGCATTCCAGAGGGACATCAGAGACTGTAACGTTCTTTGCTTCACGGAAACATGGCTCACTGGAGAGACGCTATCGGAGTCGGTGCAGCCAGCTGGTTTCTCCACGTATCGCGCCGACAGAAACAAACATCTTTCTGGTAAGAAGAGGGGCGGGGGCGTATGCTTTATGGTTAACGAGACGTGGTGTGGTCACAACAACATACAGGAACTTAAGTCCTTCTGTTCACCTGATGTAGAATTCCTCACAATCAAATGTCGACCGCATTATCTACCAAGGGAATTCTCTTCGATTATAATCACAGCCGTATATATTCCCCCCCAAGCAGACACATCGATTGCTCTGAATGAACTTTATTTGACTCTTTGCAAACTGGAATCCACATATCCTGAGGCTGCATTCATTGTAGCTGGGGATTTTAACAAGGCTAATCTGAAAACAAGACTCCCTAAATTGTATCAGCATATCAATTGCGCAACCAGGGCTGGCAAAACCTTGGATCATTGCTATTCTAACTTCCGCGACGCATATAAGGCCCTCTCCCGCTCTCCTTTCGGAAAAGCTGACCACGACTCCATTTTGTTGCTCCCTGCCTACAAACAGAAACTAAAACAAGAAGCTCCCACGCTGAGGTCTGTTCAACGCTGGTCCGACCAATCTGATTCCACACTCCAAGACTGCTTCCATCACGTGGACTGGGATATGTTTCGTATTGCGTCAAATAACAACATTGACGAATACGCTGATTCGGTGAGCGAGTTCATTAGAACGTGCGTTGAAGATGTCGTTCCCATAGCAACAATTAAAACATTCCCAAACCAGAAACCGTGGATTGATGGCAGCATTCGCGTGAAACTGAAGCGCGAACCACTGCTTTTAATCAGGGCAAGGTGACCGGAAACATGACCGAATACAAACAGTGTAGCTATTCCCTCCGCAAGGCAATCAAACAAGCTAAGCGTCAATATAGAGACAAAGTAGATTCGCAATTCAACAGCTCAGACACAAGAGGTATGTGGCAGGGTCTACAGTCAATCACGGATTACAAAAAGAAAACCAGCCCAGTCACGGACCAGGATGCCTTGCTCCCAGGCAGACTAAATAACTTTTTTGCCCGCTTTGAGGACAATACAGTGCCACTGACACGGCCCGCAACCAAAACATGCAGACTCTCCTTCACTGCAGCCGAGGTGAGTAAGACATTTAAACGTGTTAACCCTCGCAAGGCTGCATGCCCAGATGGCATCCCCAGCCGCGCCCACAGAGCATGCGCAGACCAGCTGGCTGGTGTGTTTACGGACATATTCAATCAATCCCTATCACAGTCTGCTGTTCCCACATGCTTCAAGAGGGCCACCATTGTTCCTGTTCCCAAGAAAGCTAAGGTAACTGAGCTAAACGACTACCGCCCCGTAGCACTCACTTCCGTCATCATGAAGTGCTTTGAGAGACTAGTCAAGGACCATATCACCTCCACCCTACCTGACACCCTAGACCCACTCCAATTTGCTTAACGCCCAAATAGGTCCACAGACGATGCAATCTCAACCACACTGCACACTGCCCTAACCCATCTGGACAAGAGGAATACCTACAGTGGGGAGAACAAGTATTCGATACACTGCCGATTTTGCAGGTTTTCCTACTTACAAAGCATGTAGAGGTCTGTAATTTTTAACATAGGTACACTTCAACTGTGAGAGACGGAATCTAAAACAACAATCCAGAAAATCACATTGTATGATTTTTAAGTAATTAATTAGAATTTTATTGCATGACATAAGTATTTGATCACCTACCAACCAGTAAGAATCCCTCCTGTTCTCCACTCATTACCTGTATTAACTGCACCTGTTTGAACTCATTACCTGTATAAAAGACACTTGTCCACACACTCAATCAAACAGACTCCAACCTCTCCACAATGGCCAAGACCAGAGAGCTGTGTAAGGACATCAGGGATAAAATTGTAGACCTGCACAAGGCTGGGATGGCCTACAGGACAATTAGGCAAGCAGCTTGGTTAGAAGGCAACAACTTTGGCGCAATTATAAAACCAGAAGAAGTTCAAGATGACGGTCAATCACCCTCGGTCTGGGGCTCCATGCAAGATCTCACCTCATGGGGCATCAATGATCATGAGGAAGGTGAGGGATCAGCCTAGAACTACACGGCAGGACCTGGTCAATGACCTGAAGAGAGCTGGGACCAAAGTCTCAAAGAAAACCATTAGTAACACACTACGCTGTCATGGATTAAAATCCTGCAGCGCACGCAAGGTCCCCCTGCTTAAGACAGCGCATGTCCAGGCCCGTCTGAAGTTTGCCAATGACCATCTGGATGATCCAGAGGAGGAATGCGAGAAGGTCATGTGGTCTGATGAGACAAAAATAGAGCTTTTTGGTCTAAACTCCACTCGCTGTGTTTGGAGGAAGAAGAAGGATGAGTACAACCCCAAGAACACCATCCCAACTGTGAATCATGGAGGTGGAAACATCATTCTTTGGGGATGCTTTTCTGCAAAGGGGACAGGACGACTGCACCGTATTGAGGGGAGGATGGATGGGGCCATGTATCGCGAGATCTTGGCCAACAACCTCCTTCCCTCAGTAAGAGCATTGAATATGGGTTGTGGCTGGGTCTTCCAGCATGACAACGACCCGAAACACACAGCCAGGGCAATTAAGGAGTGGCTCCGTAAGAATCATCTCAAGGTCCTGGAGTGGCGTAGCCAGTCTCCAGACCTGAACCCAATAGAAAATCTTTGCAGGGAGCTGAAAGTCTGTATTGCCCAGCGACAGCCCCGAAACCTGAAGGATCTGGAGAAGGTCTGTATGGAGGAGTGGGCAGTGTGTGCGAACCTGGTCAAGAACTACAGGAAACGCATGATCCCTGTATTTGCAAACAGGTTTCTGTACCAAATATTAAGTTCTGCTTTTCTGATGTATCAAATACGTATTGCATGCAATAACATGCAAATGAAATACTTAAAAATCGTACAATCTGATTTTCTGGATTTTTGTTTTAGATTCCGTCTCTCACAGTTGAAGTGTACCTATAATAAAAATTATAGACCTCTACATGCTTTGTAAGTAGGAAAACCTGCAAACTCGGCAGTGTATCAAATACTTGTTCTCCCCACTGTATGTGAGAATGCTGTTCATCGACTACAGCTCAGCATTTAACACCATAGTACCCTCCAAACTCGTCATCAAGCTCGAGACCCTGGGTCTCGACCCCGCCCTGTGCAACTGGGTACTGGACTTCCTGACGGGCCGCCCCCAGGTGGTGAGGGTAGGTAACAACATCTCCACCCGCTGATCCTCAACACTGGGGCCCCACAAGGGTGCATTCTGAGCCCTCTCCTGTACTCCCTGTTCACCCACGACTGCGTGGCCACGCACGCCTCCGACTCAATCATCAAGTTTGCGGACGACACAACAGTGGTAGGCTTGATTACCAACAACGACGAGAAGGCCTACAGGGAGGAGGTGAGGGCCCTCAGAGTGTGGTGTCAGGAAAATAACCTCACACTCAACGTCAACAAAACTAAGGAGATGATTGTGGACTTCAGGAAACAGCAGAGGGAACACCCCCCTATCCACATCGATGGAACAGTAGTGGAGAGGGTAGCAAGTTTTAAGTTCCTCGGCGTACACATCACAGACAAACTGAATTGGTCCACCCACACAGACAGCATCGTGAAGAAGGCGCAGCAGCGCCTCTTAAACCTCAGGAGGCTGAAGAAATTCGGCTTGTCACCAAAAGCACTCACAAACTTCTACAGATGCACAATCGAGAGCATCCTGTCAGGCTGTATCACCGCCTGGTATGGCAACTGCTCCGCCCACAACCGTAAGGCTCTCCAGAGGGTAGTGAGGTCTGCACAACGCATCACCGGGGGCTAACTACCTGCCCTCCAGGACACCTACACCACCCGATGTCACAGGAAGGCCATAAAGATCATCAAGGACAACAACCACCCGAGCCACTGCCTGTTCACCCCGCTATCATCCAGAAGGCGAGGTCAGTGCAGGTGCATCAAAGCTGGGACCGAGAGACTGAAAAACAGCTTCTATCTCAAAGCCATCAGACTGTTAAACAGCCACCACTAACATTGAGTTGCTGCTGCCAACACACTGACTCAACTCCAGCCACTTTAATAATGGGAATTGATGGGAATTGCTGTAAAATATATCACTAGCCACTTTAAACAATGCTAACTAATATAATGTTTACATACCCTACATTACTCATCTCATATGTATATACTGTACTCTATATCATCTACTGCATCTTTATGTAATACATGTATCACTAGCCACTTTAAACTATGCCACTTTGTTTACATACTCATCTCATATGTATATACTGTACTCGATACCATCTACTGCATCTTGCCTATGCCGCTCTGTACCATCACTCATTCATATATCTTCATGTACATATTCTTTATCCCTTTATACTTGTGTGTATAAGGTAGTAGTTTTGGAATTGTTAGATTACTCGTTGGTTATTACTGCATTGTCGGAATTAGAAGCACAAGCATTTCGCTACACTCGCATTAACATCTGCTAACCATGTGTATGTGACAAATAAAATTTGATTTGATTGATTTGATTTGATTTGTCCAGATGGGTTAGGGCAGTGTGCAGTGTGATTGCGTTGTCTGGGGACCTATTGGGGCGGTAAGCAAATTGGAGTGGGTCTAGGGTGTCAGGTAGGGTGGAGGTTATATGATCCTTGACTAGTCTCTTAGGGAAGGGTGAATGTGTTTCAGCCTCAGTACCCCAACAGGCCTCCTCTCTGGTTCAATCTGGTTTACAGTAGTTTGTTGTGTTAAGGTCCGTCTGTTGTGTGTGGTCTTCCAGTCAGGTCCACGCAGCTAGAAATGCAGTCCACAGGTGTTCCTGCATTAATGAGTGTGTAGCACGTTAACCTGTAGAGAATGTCGGCAGGCAGCGCTATCAGGAGAACTGTTGGAGATGAGATATGGTACTTAGCTTTGAGGAAGGATGAAGTGTTCTCTCGCCCAATTTCCCAAAAGGCTTCAACTCTGTCCCTCCCGCTCGCCGGGCAGCCATCAATTCGGTTCGCAAAGGCACTTTGTCGTCGGGTCCACACAGCTACAGGTTCAATCCACAGATACATTGGCATTAATGAGTGCGTAGTACGCAAC
Source organism: Oncorhynchus mykiss (assembly GCF_013265735.2). NCBI lineage: Eukaryota > Metazoa > Chordata > Actinopteri > Salmoniformes > Salmonidae > Oncorhynchus > Oncorhynchus mykiss. Next base: position 68,271,123 of record NC_048567.1, read on the forward strand.
ACAGCAGAGAATGTCGACATACTGCCCTATCAGGCATTATGTTGGAGTTGGATATGTAGAGGTACTTAGCTTTGGGAAGGGACTTTTCTCTGTCTGCTCTGGTCCAGGTCCGCTCCAGCCACCGCATGTCGTCATCACTTTCCTCGGCTCTGGCTCTGCAACCGCTCTGCTCTCAGCTCACATCGACCCACACAGCTTCCGACCCGCACCTTAAATAAAGAACAGGTGCGAGCTACTCACCGGTCCCAATTTCGTGAAGCTTTAATTACTTACTCTTGTGATCAAAAGGGGGAAGTTTTACAAGGGGTTAAAGAGGTGTGCGTCTATAAATGTCTGGGTAAAACACGTACCAGGTGAATAAGGTTCTGGCTTGGGCATATAATGCAATGTAAGAGGGCAGCTTCTAGTCAGATACATAGTCACCCATGTGACACACACTTAAGATAGTTAACTTACTACTACGACTACTACTACTACTAATAATAATAATACAACGTTAATAAATAGTAATTCAACACTTCATTCGGGGCTCAGAGATTCTCAGGAAGCCCATCACTGCAGCCAACTCCAACACCCCCGGAATGGCTTCCAGTTTCTCAATGTCTTCTTCAGAAAAGAGCGGCCACTCCTCGCCAGAGCTCAATCTGGGCTGGTAGGCCTTCGTCACTCCCCTGTAAAATTCAACTTTGCGCCTCAGCTCCATGTGTTTGTGGAATAGACGTTGTTTCTCCTGCTCAGGCAGGTGCTGATTGTGGTAGCGAAAGCTGGCCATTTGTAGGGACTGGGACTTCCAGTACCACTCACAGTTGTAGATCTCTGAGAGACTTGGGAGGACCTGACCTAAATTCACACATAAAACCAGATCTATGGTTATGTACCTAAATGCATTCTAATTATAATGAGAGATACACCAAAATAAGAAATTAACCAATTCCTGGTAAGAACACAATATTTCTTACCATTGTTGATATAGTCTGATGGTCTTGCAGGAAGATACGGCTGTCCTGGTACCGTCCATGGTACAGACTGGTTGAATTGGCGGTTATTGAAGCTCATTTCTGAATAATGGATAATCTTGGAAAGCAGAAAGTCTTGGGGTTGTTGTCACCAAAGAGTCGACTTCCAAATCAAATGAAAACAAGGTGCCTAACAACCAAACATTCTAAACTGAAACATTCTATTAAAGAGTATTTATTTTCAACGCATACTCTATTTTCTGTATTACCATATTCTAAATACGAATTCTGAGTGTGAATTAACGGGTGTAATGTTATTCACTCAGTGGGGATATCATGATATATTATTTGTATTTTCCTCCCCCCAATATTATGTTCCTTGTCACACAGAGACATGCACGCGTGCCTTACACGCACACACACACGCACACACACACACACACACACGCACACACACACACAATGTCCATGTATAGTATGTAGTGGACTAAGGCTATTGTAATGTACGTTTGCTTTTTAGTAATAAGGTGTCTTTGTGCCTCTGTAGGAGCGGATCGAGTACTCCAAGACATTCCAGGGGAAATACTTTAACTTCTTAGGTTACTTCTTCTCCATTTACTGTGTGTGGAAAATCTTCATGGTGAGTCACACACTTACAGACATGTAAATGTCAAAGAAAGCCTTTGACACTTGAAATGCTTGTAATTATACTTCAGTATTCCATAGTAACATCTGACAAACATATCCAAAGACACTGAAGCAGCAAACTTTCAATTTATATTTGTGTCATTCTCAAAACTGTTGGCCATGACTGTACATACACTTAGGTTGGAGTCATTAAAACCTGTTTTTCAACCACTCCACAAATTTCTTGTTAACAAACTATGGTTTTGGCAAGTCGATTAGGACACAAAGTAATTTTTCCAACAATTGTTTACAGACAGATTATTTCACTTATAATTCACTGTATCACAATTCCAGTGGGTCAGAAGTTTACATACACTAAGTTGACTGTGTCTTTTAAACAGCTTAGAAAATTCTAGAAAATTCTATCATGGCTTTAGAAGCTTCTGTTAGGCTAATTGACATTTAAGTCAATTGAGGTGTACCTGTGGATGTATTTCAAGGCCTACCGACAAACTCAGTGCCTCCTTGCTTGACATCATGGGAAAATCAAAATAAATCAGCCAAGATCTCAGAAAAAAAAATTGTAGACCTCCACAAGTCTGGTTCATCCTTTGGAGCAATTTCCAAACACCTGAAGGTACCACGTTCATATGTACAAACAATAGTACACAAGTATAAACACCATGGGACCTGTCTCCTAGAAATAAACGTACTTTGGTGCGAAAAGTGCAAATCAATCCCAGAACAACAGCAAAGGACCGTGTGAATATGCTGGAGGAAACAGGTACAAAAGTATCTATATCCACAGTAAAATGAGTCCTATATCGACATAACCTGAAAGGCGGCTCAGCAAGGAAGAAGCCACTGCTCCAAAACCACCATAAAAAAGCCAGACTACGGTTTGCAACTGCACATGGGGACAAAGATGGTACTTTTTGGAGAAATGTCCTCTGATCTGATGAAACAAAAATAGAACTGTTTGGCCATAAAAAGGGGGATGCTTGCAAGCCGAAGAACAACATCCCAACCGTGTTCTTGGGACACAACCGGGTGGCAGCATCATGTTGTGTGGGTGCTTTGCTGCTGGAGGGACTGGTGCACTTCACAAAATAGGTGGCATCATGAGAATGGAAAATTATGTGGATATATTGAAGCAACATCTCAAGACATCAGTCAGGAAGTTAAAGCTTGATTGCAAATGGGTCTTCCAAATGGACAATGACTCCAAGCATACTTCCAAAGTTGTGGCAAAATGGTTTAAGGACAACAAAGTCAAGGTATTGGAGTGGCCATCACAAAGCCCTGACCTCAATCCCATAGAAATGTTGTGGGCAGAACTGAAAAAGCGTGTGCGAGCAAGGAGGCCTTACAAACCTGACTCAGTTACACCAGCTCTGTCAGGAGGAATGGGCCAAAATTCACCCAACTTATTGTGGGAAGCTTTTGGAAGGCTACCTGAAACGTTTGACCCAAGTTAA